>NC_044906.1:50418132-50714379 GCF_001633185.2 Quercus lobata
CCGTTTATCCAAGACCCAATAGTCTCTCTAGCTGCTTCACATCTCTTTTATTTGAGTACATCTTTATTTTCTTCAAATCTGGAATAAAATTTAAATAACAAAAATCAAGTCTAAAATCAACAAAATAAATAAAATTAGACTAAAGTTTAAAGTTGAGAAGTGATAAATTACACTCAATTATGCAAGTCATCAATGTTGCTTGCTTTATTTGTGCTTCTAGCCTAAATCTCCTTGCTTTTTATGCCTTATGCCATGTTTCATGCTTAGATCTACATCCTTACATGCTTATATGTTTAGATCTATATGCTTATGCTATATGCCATGTTTTCCTATGCTTTGTTCCTCTTTTGTTCTAGGATGATATTAGTGTTACGTGCTCACATGCTTGTATGATGTTTTTGGCTATGCCTTGCTTGGATCTATGTGTCTATGTGTTTATTTCCAAGCTATATGGTTAGATCCTTGTCTTCACATGCTTATGTGCTTGGATCCATGTTCTTCCATGTCCATGTGCTAGGCTTCTACATGCCTACATGCATATTTCTATGCTTATATGTGTAGATCAATGTGTTTACATGCTTAGATCGATGTTCTTTACATGCTTTATGCCATCATCAAAATGCTTGCATGCTTTATGCCATGTTTGTGTGCCTAGACCTAGGCCATGTTTGTCATGCCATGTGCTATTGTAGCCCTTTTGTCACTTTGTCTTTCTTTCTTGTGTTTTGGTCTAATGGTTAGGACCCAATCTAGACCCTATGGTCTTTGTCATCGTCCATACACCAAGGCCCACATAAAAGGGTTTGGATCACCCCTATTTGCATGTCTATATTTGCTTGCTTCTATGATTTATGCTTGTGTTAGCCTCTCTAGTTCTAGGCTTTGCCATGCTTGATGCCCTTAGTGGGTTTGTGGTTGTGTGGTTACATCCAACACCCATGAGGCCTTGTTTGGATGTAACCATTTGGGATGCATCCCCATGATGCCAGTTGCTTCATGCATACCTTTCCCCCTTTCCCTTTCATGAGATGATATGCTTGTTATGCTTGTTTATGCCACCCGTTGGCTTTCTATGCATCTTTACATGCTTGCTTACATGTTCATGCATGAGTCTTGCTTGCTAGTGTGTCGTCCATGCTTTAACACGATGAAGTTATGGACATTTGATCCAAATCTACATTTGTCCCTCGCAAACACCACCTTTTGTTTGCTTTCTTGCTTGTTTGTCTTCTCGTTTGTTTTCTTGCTTTCTTGTTTCTTTGCTTGCCATGTCTACCATGCTTATCTGCTTTATGCCTCTTTCATATGGTCTTTGCATCTTTTCCTTCCATTGCTTGTCTACAGGTTTTTTGCCTTTGCGTTTGCATGTACACATATACAGTGAGGACACATGGAGCTAGAGCGCGGTCTCCCAAGCGCAAGCAAAAAGGGCGAAGACGCAAGCATGTAGATATAAGCCAAGCAGCTATGTTCAGGAGATTTAGGGGTCTAGCCTCTCCCATTTGGTTATGTACCTTTTTAAAATCTCCATCCTTCCTCCCTCCTTTCTCTCTTAGATGGGTTGTATTAGGTATATCATGCCATGTACCATTCATCCTCATCTCTAAAGTATGGTGACCCCTATTTACTTTTCTACACCTATATTTTGGGCCATGCTCTAGGGATGTAGACATTTACTAACCTACTCTGTGTGCTTGCAATGTGCATGATGTATATATATATATATATATATATACACCTGCTTATCCCTTCCGGTGTGATTATCACAGTCCATGTTACCTAAGGCAAAGCGATGCCTAATTTCTGCCGTGAAAGCAAGGTGACATGTCGCCAGATTTTCACCGTGGAAATCTGGTACTTTGCCCAAATGCCTTAGGAAAGCATAGATTGGGACCACACCCATTCGAAAGCCAAACCTTAAAGCCCCACATGAACAACCGCACAATAACCGAGAGGGGCCTCCCATAGGCCCCGCGCATGCGGGAGCGTCGCCACGGCAAGTGGCCGAACGAAGGCCCGTCGATGGTAGTTTTCCACTCTGATCGAGGCCGAGCATCGACAACTTGATTACATTGAGATAGAAGCTTTTCATTTGGCTTCTTTTCTTTTGATCATTTTGATCTTTACATCTTTTTTTGAGATCGATGCCTGAAATTTTTGATATTTCAATTTGATGAGTAAGCCTTTGGCTTTTGGCACCATACATTTCAATACATGTCGCTTTCCCTTTTTCCTAGTTAAATACTAGTTTGTAAGATGGCTTTTTCAGCTCATTGTCTCTTTTTTGAGATTTGACATTTGTTGAGCTTTTAAGCAAAAAAAAAAAAAAAAAAAAAAGGTGGGAAGAGATATAGGCACAAGTCTACGCATGTCTCAAGATCAACAAAGCTATTGACAAATCATTCATCACAAGTTTGAAGATCTATTTACAATAACCACATAAATGTGAGGTCAAGATGTTTTCCACAAAGATACAAGTGCATAGAGAACAAGCTAAGCTCATTAATACACAAAGCCATTAGTACAGACGTACAAGGCTAAATATGCATGTGACAATACACAACACCGCCAATCAAACTTTTTGGATTTTATACTTTTTATGTGCTTTTGGATTTTTGACACAAAGCAAGTAAAGATTGATAAAAAACAACAAACAAACAAAGCTTTTAAACAATAAATAAATAAAAATATACTAGAATATGAAATAAGCAAAAAACCAACAATGTCACATTATATAGAAAGAATTAATGCATGGACATGTTATAATACTTATGCATGAGTACCCTTCTTCACCCATATGGCATGTGCATTTAGGGTGATATCCTTTGAGGATTGGGTACTTGAGCCATGATTCTCAAACCTTAAGATGGAGTTGACCAAACATGAGGTGATGGTGTCAATCATCTTTATCACATCACTCACAATAGGTTCTTCTTCTTGCGTTTTTGGTTGTTTGGGTTCCCCATTGCCTTTTCCTTGTCTTCTTGGCTTTAGAAGACCCGCATTCTTCAATGCTTGGTGCTTGTAGCAATTTGGTCTAGTGTGCCCTCGGAAACCACAATGATGGCAATAGTGATATGTTTGTGGACCTCTTTGTGACATAGGAAGAGACTTTCCTTTTGCCTTGGGTTTAGCCTCAATTTGATTTGGAGACTTTGTCAAAACCTTTTGATTCACCACATTTGGCTTCTTTTTGAATTTTACCTTACCAACAAGAGAAGTTGATGGTTCTTTAGCCTTGACAAACTTCATTTCCTTAGACACTTTAGAGCTTGAGCTACTTTCTCCAGTATACCCTAAGCCACTTCTATCCGAATAGGGGTTTTGATAGGTAAGCACTTCATCAAGTTTCTTGGAAACAACACGATCCACTTTAGCATTTGCTTGATCAACTTCAAGCTCAAGAAACTTTATCTTGGAATAGGTGTTGTTTAGTTCTTCATTTAACCTTTCAACTTCACACTTGGTCTCTTTGTACCGCATGAGGATGCTTTTATAATCCTTTTCGGCTTTCTTCAACTTTCTAATGACTGCCTTAGCCACTCTTGTATATTCTCTACATTTTTCAAGAAGTGCATTGTAGGATTCTTGCAATCTATTTGTTCCTTCATAAATGCATTTTTCTTCATCAACATCGAATTCATCTCCAACACCAATAGATTCCACTTCGGTATGCTCACCAAGCTCTTCCACTAGATTGCTTAAATCTTTCGAAGAATCTACAAGTGCAATGGTCATGAAAGTGGAATAGTTTCCTTCCCCATCATAGCTTTCTTCAGAGTCGGAGTTTGAGCTATCCGAATCACTAAGGGTTGTAGCAAGAGCTCTACCCTTTGCCTTCACATAGGTGGGGCATTCTTTCTTCACATGACCATGCCTGTTGCACTCATAGCAAGTGATTGCTTGAGAAGGAGAAGAGTCTTTGGAATTCTTCTTTTTGAAGTCCTTCTTGTCTTTCTTGAAATTGGAGAGTTTTCCTTTATCAAAGGACTTCCCATCCTTTTTGAATTTCAAGAACTTGTGAAAGTTCTTTGCAAGGAATGCCACCTCTTTTTCAATCTCATCCTTATCCGAGGAATCTTGAGCTTCAATTCTTTCATTGATCGTCTTAAGAGCAAGGGATTTGCTCTTCCTTTGAGATGATAAAGAGAGCTCATATGTTTGAAGAGAGCCAATAAGTTTTTGGACCTTTATCTCATCAAGTCCTTGCTCTCCTCAATGGCAGTCACCTTGGCTCGGAAGCTCTCTAGCAATGATCTAAGAATCTTTCTTACTACTTTGGAGTCTTCCGTCTTCTCACCCAAGTTCAAATTTCTGATTACCACTTCACTCAACTTTCCATAGAATAAGTCGAATGATTCACCTTCGCTCATCTTCAATTCTTCAAATCGAGTGGTAAGCATTTGAAGCTTGGTATCCTTCACCTTCTTGGTGCCTTCATGGGTGGTCTCCAAAATTTGCCATGCCTCCTTGGCAATTGACATATGAGAAATTTTGTGAAATTCATCTGGTGAGACACCACAAAATATAGCATTAAGTGCTTTGCTATTAGCATTATTCATTGCGAGAGCTGCCTTATCCCAAGTAGATTTGGCAACCTTCGGCCTTGTCTAACCAACTTCTACAGCATCCCACACACTCTCATCAATGGAAAACAAAAATGCATGCATACGCACTTTCCAAAATGCGTAATTACTCCCATCAAAGAAGGGAGGTGCATTGAGGGATTGAGACCTAGCCATCCTAAGGGTCAAGGATCACACTAAGGATATAGAAATCTGTCAAAGTGTACCCACTTCGATACTAATTAAAAGCTCACTTAGTATGTAAAACACTTGTAAATGTTTAGACCCCTAAATAGAAAATATCCAATACAAGCTTATATTCAAACAATTTATAAATATAAGCAATACCCAAATATGCAAACTACTCTAAGCTATATTTTAATCACAACTCAACAATAATTAAAAGCAAAGAGGAAGGGATAGAGAGAAGCAAACACAAGATAACACCGACACATGTTATCGAAGAGGAGACCAAACAACTAGGTCAAAAACCTCTCCGCCACCCTCTAAGCGGAAAATGATCCACTAGAAAACCAGTTGGGATACATGAATAACAATAGACCCTCCAAGTCTAATCTACCCGATGCACTATGCCCTCCAAGCTTCTTGCTTCAATAAGGTTACGCCTAACCATGTCTTCTCTAACTTACTCAATCCTGCAATTAGCTCATTGTAAAAGCTTGAAAATGTGTTAACAACACAAGAGCTGTTTAGACCTCCAAAATAAATATTACAGCTTGATTGATTTTACTCTAACTTATACTAAGTGCGGAATAGAGTAAATGCGAGTGGATAAACAATATAACTACTCTAAGCCATATTCATTAAAACACAGCAGTAAAAAGAAAGCTAAAAGAGTAGGGAATAAGAATGCAAATACACGATAACATGCCGATGTGTTATCGAAGAGGAAACCGAAGTACTCGATGTAAAACCTGTTCGCCACCCTCCAAGCGGTAAATTGATCCACTAGACAATTAGTTGGGATACATGAGTAGCAAGAGATCCTCCAAGCCTAATCTACCCAATGCACCTAAACCCTCCAAACTTCTACTCCAACAAAGCTTCTAGGAACTGTGTCTTGTCTAGCTCTTTGGATCCCGCAATACGCCCTATTGCATCAGTCAAAGCGTGGCTTCTTCCAATGCTTACCAGTAGCACCAAAACCTCACTTGACACTCAAAAAGGGTGTGGTAAGTGTTTGGGATATCAACCTCTCAAGGATATGGAAATGGAGAAGTAGGAGTTGAGGAAAAACCACAATGGATTGTGTAGAGAAATGTGCGTATAACAATCTCTAACTCTCAAGGGTTGTGGCTAGGGTTTTCTCTTAGAAGCATTCCTCAACATCTGTGGATAATGTGGGTATATATAATGTGGGTAGAGATAGTGTGTATCAGATATGACAGATTGGCAAAACAGAATGCTGTGCGGGTATCTTGCAAGAAGGCCTTACCCGTGAGACACTCGCGAAAACCAGCTATCTACATCTTGTCCTGACTCTTCACATTCCAATCATGTGCTGGGCACATGCTTCACTTCACGGGAAGCCTTCTCGCGAGCTACTTGTGAAAACTTCTTTAGTCTTCAAAAGCCTTGAGTCTTCACACTCTCTCTTTCTCACACAACCCTTACAAGAAATCCCACAAAACATACAAGGTACAAAAGATTGAACAAAATTACAACCAAATTTGGCACAAAATTAAAGCCAACATAAAATAGCTGTAAATTACAGCTTTACACATTGCATCAACCAATATGAATTGGTTCTCTCTTGAATTGCTTCCCAAACACCAAGAATCTTCACATTGCTATGAATTTGGCGAGGTAAGGATTTGGCTTAAGATCCTTTCAAGGGTATGACAGTGGAGAGGGTAAGAGTAGAGGAATTTGGAGAATCAAATGTATAAGATTGTGGATGAATCAATCTTATTTTTCTCTTGGTTTTTTCTCTCAAAATTCTCTCTAAAAGCACTTTAAATTTCATGAATATAAAGGGTATTTATAGTAGGGTATGAGATGGAATGTGAAAAGTCAGTTTCAGCAAAACAGGGTGTACTGGTGCGTCACTTTGCAACTAGGATAAGTCGCGAGTTCCAATCACTAGTTAACAGAAAGGCCAGACTGTACTTTTTTTCCTATAGTGATCCAACTATCTTGACCCTTCAACTTCCTGCATGCTCCACACGTGTGCTGGATTCTGGCAAGTCACCACTCCCAAGTCAGTCGTGAGTTGCCTCTTGATGCACACACTTGATCAATTCTTCACTCTCTCACACTCATCCCTTACATTATTCCCACCTAAATACAGGATTTCTAAATGTTAAATTACAAGCAAATTTGACACAGAATAAAACCAACACATAGTTGAATAAATTCAACTTTACATAGACAATGAAAATATTATCAGACGTTGAAAGAAGAAGAAAGTCAAATGTGGTGAGGTTTTTTATTTATTTATTTGAGTTTTAGGATTTTGGAGAATCACATTTTCAGATGATAAAACTATATATTTATCCTTAAATATCAAGAAAAACAACACAAGAAAAATCGGGCATATGAGGATTTTTTTGAGGTGGGAAATTTGAGTGACAATCTAACACTTGGTGCTTTGAGGCTGGTTAAAGTGACACTTTGACCCCAATTTTCCAATATTTCTTTTTGTACCTAATCTGATTTCATTCGAATTTTTTTAATAAAAAAAAGAACTTCTTTAAGGGAGAATCAAAGGTTTTTAATCAAGATGGACTCTCTTCTGGATGAGGATGATTCCAATTGTGATTGGGTCTTCCAAAATTATTAATACTGAGGCCTTCTGGTTACAAATGTGAAGACCTTAAAAGGTGTTACAAGTGTAAACTGGGGTTGCCATCTGTTTACAATACTAAGGATTGTAAAGAGAAGGGAGGTTCTGAAGTAGTTGTCTAAACTAGACCTCAATGAGACCTGCTAAAGAATGAGACTGAGGGTTCCTTATATAGCTAGAGGAAGCCTTGGATTCTTTAGGAGATTGCTGAAATTATGGAGAGTAAATTGCTTTTACTGAGGGTGAATTTCTTTTCCACCGAAAGCGAATAGTACTCTGAATGATTCTGTCCGGCACTGTTTGATGAACAGTAACTGTTACTGTTCATGAATAGTGACTTGTCCCCTTGCTTTTCTGGAATACTGTTCATGCATAGTGACTGGTGTTGTGGATGAACAGTGAACTGTCGGGAGACTTTGCGGAGTGCGGGTACTGTAGCAGGATTGCAAAGACTATTTTGTAGCTGCTCTGGAGCTAGTAGTATTCTAATCGCTATCCAAGTTGTAACCATCATAATGATCTTGAGAATCCTGAAAGGGATCAACTAGATTGCGGTTCACTGAAGCTTCGGAAGAGGCAGGAGAGTTCTTTTCTTCTGACTCTAACTTTTTTGATTGGATGAGCAACTGCTGAGCAAGATCTTTTAATTCCTTGCTAGATTTTCCGACGATCTGGACGGAGTCTAAGCTTGACTGAGATCTTGTATTGTGAGCAATGGTTCTCTGAACTGGAGGAAAGTCCTTTATTGGCAAATGATGTTCTAGATCACTCTTAGGACTTATAGACTATGAGAGTGCCAATCTGTATCAAAAGCATTCGATAGGTATCCATCAAAGGGATCCCATGGAGGATGATAATCATAGTTATGCTCATGATATTTGTCATATGGATTACAAAAACCGCAGTACAATACAGGTTCATAATCTGCATTTTGTGTTACTAAATGCCTGGGGTCAATGTAATCAATCATTTGAGTATGGATGGCTATGAAGTATGGCTTGGTAGTTTGATGAGTCTGATAAAACCATATTCAAACATTCTTGAAAGCCAGCTTGGATCTCTATCTTCTTCATCTG
Organism: Quercus lobata; assembly: GCF_001633185.2. NCBI lineage: Eukaryota > Viridiplantae > Streptophyta > Magnoliopsida > Fagales > Fagaceae > Quercus > Quercus lobata. The sequence goes on from NC_044906.1 coordinate 50,426,580, forward strand.
TCCTGTCTTCATATTAATTATCAGGCCAGGAAAAGGGTGCTACTTTTCATAGAATTTGTAACTTACCCCCCTTTTGGTATCAGAGCCAAGTTTTGGCCGATCGTAAGTGTTTGTAAGTTATTGTAATTATTTTCAATCAAGTTGGCGGTATTACCAGCCATAGTTATCCATTATTTTGTGCATTATCATTATTTTGAATATGTTATCTCCTACAAGTTATATTTTGTTTTACATCTATTTTCTGATAACTCTTCCATTACCATTCATTACTTTCTTCATCTACTATTTCTTCTCAGTCTTTGTCTACTGTAATTTCTTTTGGTGGTAGGCTGAGCCTCCCGTTTCAACTTTTATTTACCGTTCTGTATTATCTGTTCAAGCTAATCAGTTACTTCCCAGTTATCTGCATTTTCTTGTTTCTGTTGAAGCCCTAAAGTTTGTTGCGATGTGTTCTGTTGAGACATATAAGACCAGATCTATGCCGTCGTGCAACCCAGTCAGACCTGGTATCTTTCTTGTTAGTGTTTGGTCAGCCCGTGTTAGCCGAGAGAGAGGCGTTTAGGGTGGTCCCCATTATGTGGAAAGATTGTGGCAGTAAGAGGTTGTAGTTAGCACTTGAGAAGGCGTTGGTCCCGTGTGAACACTCTGTTTCAGATCTAAGGTAAGATCCAGAAATTTGGAGATAAAGGTGATTAGGTTGTGATTGTTTATCTTAAGCTTTTGATTTAGAACAATGAATAGGTTGTTTACAAGCAACTCTTCTACCAGCATTAGAAGTTCCCAGTCTTCCCTCCCTGAGATCCCTCAAGATGATGGAATTCTCAATTCAGAATCCTACCAGTTATCAGACACAAATCTAAAACTAGGAGATTGGAACATACCCAAGGTACCCACCAACTAGATCTATAAGTCATCTTCATGGTCCTTGAAAAAGGCTTTCAAGACAGATTACCATGTTAGGACTATAGAACAAGTTTACAACATCAACAAGGAGTATGAGACATGCTACTTGTTACCCTCTCCAACCCTGAAAGCACACAAGAAAGGACACAATTTCCTCCATATAGGTTTGGTCCAGGTTGGAGTTAAACCTTTGATTAGAGAAGGATTGAACAACTCAATCCTAATGGCCCTTAGAGACGCCCGTCATATCAGATTTAATGACAGCCTCTTAGGAACCATTGAATCCAGTCTTAGTTATGGACCAGTTCATTTCGACTGTTTCCCTAACTTCACAATTGGACTTCATGACCCGCATATCATGAAGGTCCTTACCCTCAACATCAAGACCTATGGAACTCTCATGTTACATAGAACCCAGTAGTTGGCCTTGATATACAGAGTGTATTACAAGTGCATCAGGATGAACATGAATGTTTAAGCCAAGAGAAAGATGGGAGAAACCACTCTCATCCAAACCAAGGACGTTAAATCCAAAGTTCAAGTCCTTAGAACCTTGAAATGGTCAGATGTCACTTACCCTTCAAATTGGACTTTAGAGAATGAGAATCATTATCTACAGATCCAAAACCCTGCCAGAAATCTAGATTTAGATTTTGACCAGTAACTAGCTGATGGAACAGTTAGACTCAGCTTTGACTAGTCTAGGTTTAGAACACCCTTAGAATATGATGAACCCAGGCCTAGATCCCCAATAGATCTACATCAACCCTTTAGGCAGCCACCTATCTTTCTTAAAGATAGACCTGCATCCCAGTGTAGCTCATCCAGATCCTTAGCACCCTTTCCCAAATCTAGGAGAGACCTAGGACCAGAGCTTCAAGGAGTAAAACCCAATCCCAAGTTAGTACCCCTTGTTACATAGCCAAGCAAGACTCGGTTGTTGATCAAGAAGAAGACAACACTAGTCAGAAACACCCATCACCATCAGGAACTGATATGGAAGATCCTTTTCAGCAAGAAACTGAGATTGATCATCAACTCATGGTGATAAGGAAAGAGTTCACCCCTGATATGGATGCCTTAGGCAAAGAGTTTGACTCAGAGAAAAATAGAGTCAAGAGAGAAGCCTATAGAGCCAACCATACCAGAGAACAAAAGAAAGAAGTTTTGGAAAAATGGAAAGAATTCATGAAAGAGATATCCAGCAATATCCCTTTCTTTGAATACTTTAAGAACCATTTTGAATGGCATAAGAAGTCTAGTGTCATCACCAAAACCAACTGGACCATAAAAGACAACAAAGGTAATAAGAAAATTGTTCGGTCTAGCCATCCTCCCCAGGAAGCCATAACCTTCCAACACCGTGGTAGTGATATAGTTGCCTCTCCCTTCAAACACCTAACCAGTGAAGAAAAGGTTGTCAAGAAGGTAATCGAGCAAAACAACAACACCAACCAGTGTTTAGGAGTTATAGGTAAACAACTTGATAGGATTGAAGATAGGATTGACAACAAGGTTATCCTTCAGCCAGGAAACCCTAGCAAACCTATACAGACTTTAGAAAAGCCCTTAGTTAAGCTTCCCACAACCAGACAAGCCAGTCTCAGACCTAAGGATAAAACAGCCTTAGAAATAGTCTCCCAAAAGCTTGAGGAACTAGTGAAGAAGGAACCAGTCACCCCTTCACCAGAAATCACCTCAACCGGTAGAGAACCCCGAGACAACCGGCTTATCACCCTAGAAGCCCATACATCCTCTTGCAGTTCTAACCGAACCTCCTCAGAAACTGAAAAGGAGATAAAACATATAGAAGACCAATTTCAAGGTTTACAGGTAAATAGGCTTTACCAGCCCAGAGTAAACCCAACCAGCCTAACCAAGAATTGGTATCCCAGACCCACACCTCCTGACTTCCAATTCGAGAAAAGGAATAACCAATTCACAGTATCCACTGGTAAACTCTATGAATGGAACATAGACAGTTTATCAGAACAAGAAATCCTAAACAAGATTTAGCATATGACCATGGTAGCCCTTAACTACCTTAATGATGGACATCCCCACACAAAGGTCATAGAGCTCATGACTTTAGGATTCACAGGAAAACTTCTACAATGGTGGAATAACTGCCTAACAGAAAAGTCTAAAGAAGACATTAAGAATGTTGTCCAAAAAGATGAGAATGAAAACCTCATCTTTGATGAACGCATAAGAAGAGGTGTTTCTGACAAAGTCAATACCCTGATCTATACGATCATGAAACACTTCGTAGGTAATCCCAGCAAGATCACATCTAGGATTTACAACCAGTTGAGTAACCTTAGATGCAAAACCCTTGGAGAATACAGGTGGTCCGAAGATGTCTTTACCACCAGAGTGATGCATAAAAGCGATTGTAACTCTCCATTTTGGAAGGAAAAGTTTATCAATGGCTTACCCACATTATTTGGTGATAAGGTGAAAGAAACCCTTTGTAGCCCCTTAGGTGTCATAGATTATGATAACCTCACCTATGGAGACATCTCTAGCACGATCCAGAGTGAAGGAATGAAGATGTGCAAAGATTTGAAAATCCAAAGCCAAGCCAGCAAGAGTAAAGCCAAATACGAAGTAGGAAACTTCTGTACACAGTATGGCTGGCCTTCAGTCATTCCCAAGAGGAAATCCAAGTACAGAGGAAAAGAACCCTTTGAGACATTTCATAAGAAAAGGACATCATCCAAGTATTATAGAAAACAAATGTTCAAAATAGATGATTTCTATAAGAAAGGAAAATCCAAGTCCACAGGAAAGTTCATACCTAAAACATCATGAAAAAATGTTTTAAGTGTGGCAAGAGAGGTCATTTCCAGAAAGAGTGTAAAGCTAAGGCCAAATCCCTTATCAACACCCTTGTTAGTGACCAAGCCAGTAAGGAAGAGATCTTCAAACTCTTAGAACTTGACCGCTCAGATAGTGAGTCTCCCAATAGTTCTAGTGAGCGAGAGAACCACTAGTTATATAGGTCATCCTCAAAACCCTCTAGAGTCACCTCTAGCACCTCTAGTGGCCCCGGATGAACCCATAGCATGCAATGATAGTTGTTGTAGGAACAAGACTATCAATGTTCTTTCTAAGCAAAAAGAGCTCCTCTTAGATCTCATAGAATAGATCGAAGACCTAGTCATCAAAGCTCAAAGGCTTAGTGAATTCCATAAAGCCCTAGTTAAGGAAGCCAGTGCATCCAAACCTAGGAATCAGGAACCCAAAGTTGATTTGGAAAAAATCTAAAATAGTTTTACCAAATCCAAGAAGGAAGTAACTGTCCAAGATCTCCAGAAAGAGATCAAAGATACCAAGTCAGAAGTGAGTACCCTTAAGCAAGAAATAACCATCCTTAGGGTAGATCACAACCTCCTTGACCAGTGGGTCAAACAGATAGAAAACACTTCTCATCAAGGCAATAAGGAAGGAACCTCATTCCAAAACCCTTCTGATGAAGAAGTTGATGAAATAGTTAACCCTACAGTTGATATGGTACAGGAACCATCCAGTGAGAAGTTCTTAGAAACCATCAGTTGGATTAACATCCAAAAATGGCACTCCAAAGTCAGGATTGTCATTAGCAAAGATTTTGAATTTGAGGTCGTTGCCTTAATAGATTCAGGTGCTGATCTCAACTGCATCCAAGGAGGAATTATTCCCTCCAAATACTTTAAAAAAACCAAAGAAAGGTTAACTTCTGCAAGTGGAGGACAAATGCAGATTGAATTCAAAATCCCAAAAGCACATGTTTGCTAAGACAGTACGTGTTTCAAAACCACATTTGTCCTTGTCAAAAACATGACAAATAGGGTCATTTTAGGAAACCCTTTCATGTGTTTGTTGTACCCTTTCATCACGGATAGTGAAGGAATCACTACCCATCCTTTTGGCCAACCAGTTAAGTTTAAATTTCTTAGGTGCCCAGAACCTAGAGAGATTAGCAGTCTCCAAGATGTTTCTGTCTCTAAGACCCTTAACCTTATCAATGCCAAAACCCAACACCTTAAGTACCTTAGTGATGAACTAAGTTACAAGAGAGTTAAAGAACAATTAGCTTGCAAAAGCTACCAAGCTGAGATCAGAAAGTTTGGAGAAAAACTAAAACAGGACGTTTGCTCTGATCTTCCCACAGCTTTTTGGCATCGAAGGAGACACGTGGTAGCTCTCCCTTATGTCAAAGATTTCCATGAAAGGAACATCCCTACCAAAGCTCGACCTATCCAAATGAGTCAAGAACTAATGGATACTTGTAGAGCCAAAATAGAGGATCTTCTTAAGAAATGAATCATCAGAAACTCTAGGTCACCATGGTCCTGTCTAGCCTTTTATGTCTAGAAAAATGCTGAGATTGAGAGAGGTGTCCCTCGACTTGTCATCAATTATAAGCCCCTTAACAAAATCTTAGAATGGATAAGGTATCCAATTCCAAATAAAAGAGACTTAGTCAATATGCTTAGTAAAGCAGTGGTTTTCAGTAAGTTTGATATGAAGAGTGGTTTTTGGCAAATACAAATCAGAGAGCCTGATAGGTACAAGATAGCCTTCACCACACCCTTTGGCCATTATGAATGGAATGTAATGCCCTTTGGTCTAAAAAATGCACCTTCTGAATTCCAAAATATCATGAATGAGATTTTCAATCCATTCTCCACCCATGCTATTGTGTACATTGATGATGTACTCATTTTTTCAGAATCCCTGACTCAACATTGGAAACACCTTCGAGCATTCCTCAATACCATCAAGCTCAATGGTCTTGTTGTTTCATCCCCAAAGATCAAACTGTTCCAAACTAATGTCCGGTTCTTAGGTTTTAATATAAGACATGGCGTCATCAAACCCATAGATAGAGCCATTCACTTTGCAGAAAAGTTTCCAGATGAAATCCTAGATAAATCCTAGCTTCAGAGATTTCTAGGATCTCTTAATTACATTTATGATTTCTATCAAAATCTCAGACAAAAATTCAAACCTCTTTTTAATAGACTTGGGACCAATCCCCCTCCTTGGACCCTAACTCATACCACAGTTGTCCAAGAAATCAAAAAATATGTCAAGACACTTCCTTGTCTAGGAATTCCCTTAAAACATTCCTTCAAGATTGTCTAGACAGATGCCTCTAACATTGGTTATGGTGGCATTCTTCTTCAACGTGTCAGTCCCACTGCCCCTGAACAGATTGTCTGTTTCCATTCAGGAATTTGGACTCCCACTCATATTAATTATAGTACTATTAAGAAAGAAATTTTATCTATAGTGTTATGCATTTCAAAATTTAAAGTGATCTTTTGAATCAAAAGTTTTTAATAAGGATTGATTGTAAATCTGCAAAACATGCTTTAGAAAAAGATATTCAAAACATTGCATCAAAACAAATTTTTGCACGATAGCAAGCCATCCTTTCAGTTTTTGATTTTGACATTGAATTCATAGAAGGAACTCAAAATAGCATTCCTGACTTCCTAACCCATGAATTTTTGCAAAATCCAATCCAAGATGTTCGGGAAAAGACCCATACAACCCCAACCCCCAAAGTTGCCTAAACAGCAAATAACCAGTAGTACTAGTCAGGCAAAGAACCCTTGCCCTTTAGTACCTTTCTCTCTCAATCCAGCAAAGGCCATACCTGTGTCACCATCCATTGTTGCCAATCGTTATTTGGTGTCTACCATCCCAAAACCAAACTACGAAAGGCCCCATGGTCAACATAGTTACAGCTCTACCTTAGCTGCACCACCTCCCAAGTCAATCACCCCTTATACAGTTGAAGAACCTTTTGGCCTTATGATTCCCCAAAAGCCTTCCTCTTAGTCATCCAGAAAAGGAAGGTATCCTTACATTAGGAAGCCTTTCATCCAGCACATCTCCTATATTGAGCCACATCTGGTTCATATAACAAATCCCTTAGCCCTCACAATGGAAGTTTTGCCCCTAGAATGACATTACCTCCCAAAACACCTAGAGAAGAACATCAAGTTCTATAAGAGCATTCTCATCCAAGAAAAGTCTGCTCGAGTAGAAAATGTCATGAACAAGACAAACCCCTCAGAGGTCCTCTACCACAAGTTCATCATTACAGGATTTGTAAGTTGCAAGGATTGGGGACACCCCTCCTCACTCAAGACCCTTACAAACCTCAAGTCTCTCACAGGTTCAGAACTCCAGTATAGTTATTATGACTACATGGACATCTTTGAGAAAGTTCTATATTACCAGAATAAGAACTTTGACCATTCATGGTTCTTAATGTTTGATAAGAAATTCTCCAGCCCAATACCTTCATGGTTCCTTAAGTGGTGGGAGATGTTTGGCTCAATTCCACAGATCCTTCTAGAACCCCTTCAGGATGGTCTTAGGTACTTCGGCTCCAGAATTCAAACCTCTAGTCATGGTTCCCAGTTTCCAGCAATTCTGCATATGACGATCATGTACAAAATCCATTGGATTAGCATGTGAAACTATTCAATTAATAATAATCTCCTAGACAAAGAGTTTTCCGTAAAGTGGTGGGATAGTTTCAGGTTTGATTAGATCATCAGCTAGATTCACAGAGACTTTCCCCCTCCAGTTCAGAGAGCCATTGCTCGAAACACAAGATCCCAGTCAAGCCTAGACTCCGTCCAGATCGCTGGAAAATCTAGCAAGTAATTAAAAGATCTTGCTCAGCAGTTGCTCATCCAATCAGAGAAGTTAGAGTTAGAAGAAAAGAACTCTCCTACCTCTTCCGAAGCTTCAGTGAACCGCAATCCAGTTGATCCCTTTCAGGATTCTCAAGATCCTTATGATGGTTACAACTTGGATAGCGATTAGAATACTACTAGCTCTAGAACAACTATAGAATAGTCTTTGCAGTCCGGCTACAGTACCCGCACTCCACAAAGTCTCCATATAGTTCACTATTCATCCACAGAACCAGTCACTGTGCATAAACAGTATTCCAGAAAAGCAAGGGGACAAGTCACTATTCATGAACAGTAACAGTTACTGTTCATCAAATAGTGCCTGACAGAATCATTCAGAGTACTATTTGCTTTCGGTGGAAAAGAAATTCACCCTCAGTAAAAGCAATTTACTCTCCGTAATTTCAGCAATCTCTTGAAGAATCCAAGGCTTCCTCCAGCTATATAAGGAACCCTCAGTCTCATTCTTCAGCAGGTCTCATTGAGGTCTAGTTTAGACAACAACTTAAGAACCTTCCTTCTCTTTACAATCCTTAGTATTGTAAACAGATGGAAACCCTAGTTTACACTTGTAACACCTTTTTAGGTCTTCACATTTGTAACCAGATGGCCTCAGTCGGCCTCCCCCTTAAAAAATAATTAAATATGATAATAAAAATTTTACAATTATCTTATATGATCTTTCATTAAATGCATGACATTGAAAATTTTTCAAATGAATCAATTAGGATTGACATTTTATTTGATTTTTTTTTGAGAAACCAGCCAAGAAGGCTACTTTAATTAAAAGATGAAAAATCCGACAAATAACAGTTATACAGATCCGGAGGAATAGACTCCATCCAAACCAATAAAGGACTAGACAACCTAGCTCTCTTAGCCAAGGCATCAGCTAAAGCGTTACCTAGCCTACACACATGGGAGAAAGAAAAGCTCTGAAATGAGCTAGCAACAAATAAAATGGCATGAATAATATGACCACAAGACAAATGTAAAAGAAGTCTATTACTAATAGCTTGAATGGAAGACTTCGAACCACCCTCAAAGATAACATTATGAAGACCAAGTTCCCGAACAAAATGAACCGCATGCCTAGCTGCCAAAGTTTCAAGAGTAAAAACAGAATCTAGAATGGGAATTTGCTCTGCCAAAGCTGCAACCACCTCTCCATGCTTGTTCCGAATAGCCACTCTAATATCCGCTACCCTTAAATCCTCAAAAATTGCCCCATCAAAGTTTGCCTTCACAAAACCTGCACCAGAAGGCTTCCACCGAGGTCTCTGTGCACGAACCTTCTTGCTGGGACAGCGCTAGACCTATTGAAACTCCTGCAGATGATGACGCACTACACTAGTAACATTATTCTACAGCCAAACCACCTCTCCAACCCGCATCTTATTCCAGCGATTCCATAAAGTCCAGCAAGTCATCGCAAAAACTTCAGAATTCAGCGAGGAACAAAACACTAGCTCAAGCAGGTCCCTAAACAAATTGACCCTGGAAAATTCAGAAGGTAAAGACATGAAACAAGAACCCCACACCGAACCGATAGCCTTACAAGACCAAAGGGCATGAAGAACTGATTCCTCCCCTTCATGACAATGGTTACAAACTGAGGATGGAACAATTTTTTGCTTATGTAAATTAAGCATAGTCGGGATGGAATTTGTACAAGCACACCAAAGGAAAAATTTCACCTTATTTGGAATGTTTAACTTCCAAAGGCTGTTCCAAAACATTTTTTTCCCAGCTGTATTCGAAGATGAAGCCACCTCATTATCTTGCAAATCATATAGCAAATGGTAACTTGTACGAACCTGATACATACCAGTCCGAGAAGGAGGCCAAAAAAGAAAATCCTTCTAAGCAGAATGGCAAACCGGAATGGATTTTATCAGCTGCGCTTTAGAGGGTATGAAAATCGAGTCCACTAGATTTGTGTTCCACCATCGAAAGTCACTACCAATCAGCTGGTCCACTGTGGCTTCTTCTGACAAGACAGAAACAGGGGAAAGAACTCTTCCTGAGTGGGCACCAGGGAGCCAAGAACCTTTAAAAATCTTTACCGAGGACCCATCACCTATCCTCCACTGCGCACCTAGCAAAATCACCTTTTAGGCTTTGAGAATACTCCTCCAAGCATACAACCCCGAACCTGCCTTGGCATCAAAGATGGTACTCATAGGGAAATATTTCGCTTTGAACACTCTATAAAATAAGGAATCCATGTCATGGACCAACCTCCAAACCTACTTAGCTAACATGTCCTCATTAAACTTACCCAACTCCCAAAAACCAAAGTCCACTTTTGATTTTGGTTGACATAAAATATCCCACTTTTCCCAATGTATCTTTCTACGATCACCCCTTTGACCCCACCAAAATTTTCGAATCATAGCTTTGATATCATTACATAGCTTGACTGAAAGTTTAAAACAACTCATAGCAAAAGTGGGGATAGCTTGCACAACCGCTTTCAACAAAACTTCCCTACCCGCTTGAGAAAGTAATTTCTCCTTCCACCCCTGAAGCTTACCCCAAATCCTCTCTTTAATATAACTAAGGCTAGCCCACCTATTCTTCCCCACCACAGCCAGAAGCCCCAAGTAACGTTCATATTCCTTAATCTCAGGAACACCAGGTAGATTTTTAATGGCATTTTTTGACAAGAGAGAAACAAAATGTCCAAAGAATAGAGTGGTTTTACCTAGATATATCTTCTGACCCGAAGCAAGTTCATACTTCCGCAAAATATTTGGAATAGTCTAAACCTCCCTAAGCTCGACTCTACAAAAAAGGAGAGTATCATCTGCAAAAAAATAAATGAGATATCCGAGGACCATTACGACAAAGGGAAAAGCCTCCAATATCACCCGCTACCACAACTTGCTGGATTAAGTCGTTAAGACCTTGAAACACCAAAAGGAATAGATAGGGAGACAAAGGATCGCCCTGTCTAAGTCCCCTAGTAGGTTTAATATCACCATGAGGTTCCCCATTCACTAAGATAGAGTAAAAGAAAAAAATTGTGAATCAACTGAATCCAAAGGTCCTCAAAACCCACCTTCTCCATAAGTCGACACAAAAAATTTCCATTCTACACGGTCATACGCCTTACTCATATCAAGCTTCATAGCCATAAAACCCGATTTGCCCACCTTCTTATGCTTCAGATGATGGAGAGATTCAAAAGCCACAAGAATATTATCAGAAATCGCCTTATCGAATTGGAAGGCACTTTGAGATTCATAAATAATATCTGGAAACAATTTCTTTAGCCTATTTGCCAAAACCTTTGACACATGCTTATACAAGATATTACATAAGGCAATAGGGCGAAACTCCGTAACTTGTTAAGGGCATTTTACTTTAGGAACTAAAGTAATATAAGTATGGTTAAAAGATGGACAAATACTACCTGAATTAAGCCATGTCAAAAATACTTTCACCACATCCCCACCAATTGTATCCCAGTAATGTTGGTAAAAAATAGGAGGCAAACTATCAAGTCCAGGTGCCTTTAAAGGCGAGATCTACTTTAAAGCCACATTAACCTCACTTTTTGTGAAATCAGCCAACAAATAATGGTTCATCTCCTGAGTCACTACCCGAGGAGTAGCAACCAATACATCATCCATATTGCCTATATTAGGATCATCTAATTGAAATAAAGAAGTAAAGTAATTCACAAACAAAGTGGCTATCTGATGCTTCCCTTCACACCAACTACCATCCTCCCTTTGAAGTTTCAAGATCTCATTCTGCCTAAAATGATGCGAAGCCCTACTATGGAAAAATTTTGAGTTTTGATCACCATCCTTCAACCATGCTTTCTTCACCCTTTGCTGCCATAATTTCTCTTCTTGCACCAACAAAGTCCGTAACTCCTCCTTAAGAGATAGAATTAGATCCGGCTGACTTCTCCCATTATGCACGGCCTTAGTTTCAACATCCCTTAAACTTTTTCAAATAAGGGCAAGCTGTTTCGTAATGTTGCTAAAGGAATTTCTACTCCGTTGCTTCAAACCTGCCTGAATCCTCTCCAATTTTGTCTTGACCGAAACTAAAGGAGACATACAGCCCTGAACTGAACTCCACACCCCTTCCACAGTCACATGGTAGCCTTCATCTTGCAACCAAACTTGTTCAAATCGCCAAGGTTTATTATGCCTAATAGGGATACCCAAAGGATGAACAACTATGGGCTCATGGTCAAAACATCCACACTCTAAATGAGAAACCTTTGAAGCCGGAAATAAAGCCTCCCAATCCCCATTTGCAACAGCTCTATCAAGTCATTCCCAAACTATATCACCTCACATCACATTCTTGTGCCAAGTAAACTTATTACCTATAAAACCAAGATCCCGGAATCCACAATCGTCAATCATGTCTCTAAATTCTTGCATCTAAAATAAGGGCTGAGGCCTTCCACCCATCTTCTCATGAGACTTAAGAATCTCGTTAAAATCTCCTGCACATAACCAGGGAAATTTAAAGTGGGCATTCAAACTACAAAGGAGGTTCCAAGAAATATGGTGATTTGAAGTTTAAGGAGCACCATAAAACCCAGTGAACCTCCAAGTATTTTCCCTACCCTCATTAATAATGGCATCCACATGATTAAGAGAAGAGGAAACCACCCTAAGTTGAACATCCATCCTCCATAAGAGCACCAACCCACCTCCCTGATTTACCTTGGAAACAACATGCATATTCCCAAAATTCAAATTCTTCAAAAAAAACTTTTAGCCTTACTTCTACTAGCCATGTTTCAGCTACAAACACAACAGTAGGATCTTGTGCCCGAATTAAATCACTGAGCTCTTGAACTGTCTGGGGTTCCTAAGCCCTCGACAGTTCCAACAAAGAAGACTCATGGCTCTTGGTGGAGCTGGACACCAGCCTCCGCCATTAACAAATCACCATCTTTTTCTTTTTGGGAAACCACTCTCCTCTTCCTTGGTAACCCTTCAAGAGCAATTTCCTCGCTAGGATGTTTTACTGAAGCTCGACCGGATTCGATAGAGATGACAAAATCAGAAACCGTTCTCACAATCCTTCTTCATCTTGTAGAAACCACCTTACCACCACTCGAAAGAGAACCTGAATCAGAAACATCACCAGAAACAACTAAAGAATTGTTAGGTGTAGAAAAACAATTTAAATTTATGTCACAGTGAGTAAAGGAATGAGCCAAATCACTCCTCATATCTTGTCCGAAAGGAATAACCACATTTAGCCCGGCACTAGTAGGTGCATCACCATCATTTGTGTCAAAGCAAGAAAGCCCACGATCAATCTCATCTATTTGATTTTCAAGAAACTCTCCCTGTACAACCGGAGGCACAGAACTTAAGCTAGGAAACTGTACTTCAGCTAGGCCACGTGTTTCATGTATTGACTCACCCCCCTCCCCCAACAAAGAATCATCTCTGATCAATGAACCCGAATGAGTTTGCAACCCCTCCTTACTGTCCATAACATCCGGAAGCTGCACTTGAACTGTTGCCGGAGGAGCAGAATGAACAGGCCTAAGTACTACCAGATCAGTACTCACCTCCGTAGCTGGTGAACCCCATGCAAAATTCTTCTTTTTGATCTCATAAAACCCAGGTACTACCACCATTGATTGCTTGGGATTTGGAGTAAAGGAAGCCCACAACCATGGACTATACTCTTGATCACCAGCCTTCAAAGTACCATCGCTATTGATCCAAACCTCACCATCCCTATCACTATGAGTTAAGCACCCACATCAATAACAAATGTTTGGCAATCTTTCATACTTGAAATTGACCCACACTTCACCCCCATCCTCCAAGGATAAAACCCAACCACAGCACAACGGAAGAGAGATATCAATTAAGACCCTTACACGCATAAAGTTTTCCCCTTCCATCTCATTAGTAGAGGTAGTGCGATCAACAACTCCAACCACATCACAAATCTCTTCTGCAACCCTTTGATTCAAATAGTGAAACGGGATGTCATGAATTTGAACCCAAATTGCCGTCCATGAAAAACTCAACTCATGAACCGGCGAATTATTCTCAAACCTCTGCAACACCACTAAGTGCTTGTCGAAGCTCCAATGTTCACTCGCAAAGATCTTCTCAACTTCCTTCTTATTATCAAAGACAAATAGAAGGATGTGATCACCCACATTTTGAACTTTAAATCCATTTATAGCTCTCCACAAAGGACTAAAAGTCCTAATAACAGCATCTATATTCAGGGCTCGGTTTGTCAAAACTTCGCTGCAATAAAAAATTCCTTCGAGCTCTGTTCTTTGTTCAGACTTGCCTTTCCCCCCTCCCTATCATTCAACGACATGTTACTCCAATGTTTAGTAAGAGACTCCATGCTTGAACAAAAAAACTCACAGTAGCAAAAAATAAATAAATCAAAAATCAAACTGGCTTAAACTATCCAAACTACGTGTAACCTGATCACCTAACAAAACCCTACAGCCACAAAAACTACAACCACAAACCACACAAGAACCCCACCCGCCTAAAGTTAACCCAAGTTACCCTAGGAACCAACAATCCTATCTGAGAAGGAACAAACTTCTACCGCCTACGACAAGTTTGGAAGCCCCAAGCGGCCCTAGCACAAAGAAACCCTAGCTCTCGACATTTTATTCAATTTTAATAACTCATTTCAAGGACCAATCAAAATCAATTAAGTTTTTTTTTTTTTTTTTTAATTTATTTAAAACAAACTCAACTTTCATTTAATGAAGAGATAAGAAATCATAGTACAGTGCTTCCCAAGCTGGTGGAGGAGTGTTCTCCATCCAAAACATATCCTTGGCTATATTCCTAGCATACCTAGCCAAAGAATGGGCCAAAGTATTTGCACTCCATTTTACACTGTTAACATTCATCCAGCGAAGTCCATGAGCAAGAGTTTGAATGTCCTTAATAACATGGCATAACTGAGACTAGTTTACACCAGTGGAAGAGATGGAGCCCATGACATTGTCGTTGTCCCATTCAATAACCAATTCTAAAAACTTGCATCAATAGTAAACTCCAAAATTTTTTTGCATTCCAAAATTTCAGCCTTCTCACTATCTACCACGGGTGGACCCTTAGCTGACATAACCACCATCACCTCTCCTTTTTCATTCCAGTTCATTGCACCGAATGTTAGAATTATGTGCCCTTAAAAACAATACTATGCATTTTTATTTGATGATAAAATTTTATTTTCACATTCATAACTTTTATAGGTATATTTCATTGTTTAAATGTGGCATATGATGTCACCTCCGTAGGGAAAATCATGTTAATGGTTAAGGAACCAAAGACAAGGAGTAATGATTTTTCATATATTATTAAATTGTTCTAGGCTGTGGATATTAATTGAATATTACCACTAAAGCCTACACTTGTTGTGCTGCTATATGATAGGATGATTTACTCCATCATTGAAGTAATGACTTTAAGCAAACAAGTGGGTGTAATGTAACAAGTACATACACTGAATTGGATCCGATCAAGGACACCTTATGGAGTGATCATTGTTAATTAAAAGGTTGTTCTATCACAATTTTTCTATTGTCCTCAAACATGAGAGGTTTATGTATATTTATTTATTATGCACATAACTTCGACAATGTCAACTGGCGATACCAATTTTAAAGGCTATATACAGACACATTGGGTTATGTGTGTAATGAGTAAAATATATAAATGCTTAACAATGAATCCACCAGTCTCTGAAGAAGATAGTATATTCAGTTGATTTTCATATTGAAATTGGACTCAAAACAAAACCAGTCGATGACATTTTTCAAAAAATGTTTTTTTTATATATAATATTGTATATATATATATATATATTTAAAGAGTTTTTAAATATATTTTGGAGTCCAATAGAAATTATGAACTCAAGAAATTAAGGGTCACATAAGCTAGGGACATGACAGTGATGTTTATCTAGTCCTAGTGGCTTGTGGGAATATAGTATGGTGGAAGGACATAGATATAAAATTGTATGAAATGAGACATCATTTCTAATTCTCTAATCTTCAGGGGTCAATTGCAATGTGTTGATGGACATTATTGCAATCTGTAGAAGTTCAGATATTTTCTTGATATGGTTGAGAAAATTAAGAAATAATTTTGGAAAGAGTTTCAAGATAAGTCAATAACGTTCAAAAGGTTATTGATAAAATCCTATGACTGAAGATTAGGATCCCTTAAGGATCCCACGTCCAATCTCTCTCTAGGGTTTTAGAAGTCTACTATAAAATAAGATTTTATAATATCATATTTAGTGGTTGGCCATCAGAACTACTGTGTGATACTGCAGTCTTCTGAAAACTCAAAAGAAATAGAGAGAGACGTGAATACCTTGGGAGGCAACACGCTTGGGTTGCTAAAAGAGGTACGCAATTTTGTTCTATTTAGAATCCATGGTTGTGTGGTACAATGATCTTTAAATGAAAATATGATTTTTTTTTTTTTTTTTATATTGCTTCCGCAAAAGTTATCAGTTGTATCAGAGCAAACCACAATTAATCATGGATTTTAAATTGTTATTTAATATCAGTATGTTTGCTGAGATTTTTCCTATATGCCGTGATTGATATATATGTGATATGTTAATTGTTTTTATTCGGAGAAGTGGCATATTGATATATGTGCTATAATTGATATTCGGAGAAGTGGCATATTGATATAATCTTGAGTTGTGCGTCGTAGTGCTATAAGCCTATAATTGCTTTGTAGATTGTGTTTTATGGTTTCATGTGTATGCTTTATAGATTGTCTTTAATGCTTTATAGATTGTCTTTTATGAACCAATATACATGTATATGTGCTTATCTGTGTAACCCATATTGATATATATTGGTTCATTGACTCACCTTTTTATGTTGATAAAACCTTGAGTATTACCGAATTGAGGTATTGAATCTCAATTGGTGGGAGTTGTGTCAGATACATAAAGAATGATTTTTAGTGCATTGACTCACGTTACAGTTGCATCCCAGTACTAATATATATTAAGTGCTAAATAGGATTATTTTATAGAATAATTCCTATGGCCCTCCATTGTCGGTGAATAAAGGTTCTATTAAATTAAAATTTTGTTAAAGCCAAAAGGATAGACTTGATTTTGGTTTAGTAGTTCCTCTTGTTTACTTCTTGGGAAGACAGGTGTGTGCATGACTGGTGGGAGTGTGGCTAAAATAGCAACATAATCATACTAGTACATATATCACACTCAGATAATGGTTTTCACTTGTCCAAATAAACATGACCACTAAAATAGTGTAAAACATGTTTGATTTTGAGGCCAAAAGTAAATCGGGAGTCATAGATAAATTAAATTAATATTAGAAACATGAGATGAAATTATGATGAATAGTATCTATTTGCCTTTATATGGTGTGCACAGTATATTTCAAAAGAAATTATTGGAGCATGCAAGGTAAGGGTTCCCGATGCCCACTTCAAACTATTTATGAATATAATTGTTATATTCTATTCTAGGAATCTATGATATTTTGTTCTTGTGGGAGGTACCATTAGTTATTCAAAAACCTGAATATGATGGATATATGTATGTGAAAATATTATTTTATATTATTTTGTAGGTTCATTATGACCAATTTTAATCCCTTAGCTAAGATTTTGGATGAAAATCGATTGTCTGGACCAAACTATGTAGATTAGAAAAATAACCTAATCATTTTTCTTACTGCTGACAAGATAGCTCATGTCATTAATACTGAGGCACCAGAACTTGCTTTAGCTGATGCCAATAAGGCGCAAAGAAATGCATTTAATAAGTGGCATGAGGCTGATGAAATGGCTAAATGCTACATAATGGCCTCTATGACCAATGTGTTGCAAAAACAATGCCAATGCCTAGTTATAGCACCAGATATGATGCTGCACCTCAAAGAGATGTTTGGAGAACAAAGCAGAAGTGCACGACAAACTGCTATGAAAAATCTCATGTCCACCAAAATGGTGGAAGGAACTCTAGTTCGGGAACATGTCCTGAAGATGATGATTTCTTTCATCCATGAACTGGATATGCTTAGTGCAGAAATTGATAGTGAGACCCAAGTTGATGCGATCCTAGCATCTTTACCTGATTCTTTTAATTAGTTTATCATGAACTATAACATGAATAAGATGGTAGTGACATTGTCAGAGCTGCTCAATATGTTGAAAGCAGCTGAGGATCTCATCAAGAAAGAAAAGCCTACTGTAATGTTGGCTGAAAAATCGGATACTTCTCTTAAGTTGAAGCCTAGGGGTAAGAACTTAAAGAGAAAAGGGTCTTAGTCATTCAATAAGGCTCAAGGTGACAAAGTGAATAAGGACACTGAGAAAAAGAAAGCAAAAGGAAATTGTTTTCATTGTGGTAAGCCTAGTCATTGGAAGAGAAACTATTGCCATTATTTGGCTTCTTTAAAGAATGACAAACTTGCAGATGGTATGCCTAATTTGCTCGTTATTGAAACAAATGTAATGGATGGTCCATTTGATTTTTGGTGTGTAGATTCTGGTACAATCTCACACATTTGCAATGTGTTGCAGGGGTTCAAGGAAACTCGAAGGCTAAATGAGGGGGAGGTGATCCTAAAGATGGGTCTGGTAAAACTGTTGTAGCCATTGCCATTGGAACCTTTTATTTAGAATTATCTTCTAGTAGAACACTTGTCTTAGAAGATTGCTTATATGTGCCAAAAGTGCAAAGAAATTTAGTTTCAGTTTCAAAACTTGGTTGTTCAGGATATTCATTTCTTTTTACTTCTAAACTTCTTGTTAAGTTTAATAATAAATTTGTAACTTCTGGCATTTTACAAGATGGTCTTTATTTTTTGAGTTCTATTGATAATTCTATTAATTGTGTTAAGAATGATATTGCTACCAGTGTGTTATCTCTTAAAAGAAAAAGAGATGTTAATCCTACCTATCTGTGACACTTAAGGCTTATTCATATCAATATTGATCGAATCAATAAATTGGTAAGCGATGGGCCATTGAATCTTTTGAAGGTAGAGCCTTATCCAATTTGTGAGCCTTGCTTACAAGGGAAAATGACCAAAAGTCCCTTTACAGGAAAGGGAGCTAGAGCCACTGATGTATTAGGATTAATACACACTGATGTTTGTGATCCTATGAATCACATGGCAAGAGGTGGTTTTTATTACTTCATTACTTTTATTGATGATTATTCTAGGTATGGTTATTTGTACCTAATGAAACATAAATCTGAATCCTTTGAAAAGTTCAAAGAATTTCGTAATGAGGTTGAGAAACAAGCTGGAAAATGCATAAAAGTTCTTCACTCTGATAAAGAAGGAGAATACCTCTTGGATCAATTTAAGGAATATCTAAAAGAAAATGGGATTATTTCTCAATTGACTCCCCCTACCAGACCTCAACATAATGGTGTAGCTAAAATAAGAAATAGAACCTTATTAGATATGGTTCGTTCTATGATGAGCATGTCAGAGTTGCCAATTTCATTTTGGGGTTATGTTTTGGAGATTGCTATTTATTTATTAAATAGAGTCCCTACCAAATCAGTTCCTAATACCCCATATGAGTTATGGACTGGTAAGAAACCAAGTCTAAATCACTTAAAGATATGGGGTTGTCCAGCACATGTTAGAAAGTCTAATATGGATAAGCTAGGACTTAGGAGTGGTAGATGTTTATTTGTTGGCTAAATGTCTACTGGTTTCTATTTTTACAATCCTAGTGAGCAAAAAGTGTTTGTGAGCAGGAATGCTATTTTTCTTGAGGAAGATTATAGCTTAAATGAAAGTATAACAAAAGTTTCTCTTGATGAACAAACTGATAACCCAATGGCTGAGTTGAATGAGAATAATGAAGAGCAAGTAATAGTGCCTACTAAACCAAGCAAAATACAAGAAACTCGACATAGTAAAAGGACTATCAGGCCTCCAGTTAGACTCATTTTGTTAAATGAGATTTATCTAATAGAGTCAGAGGAGCATGATAATGATCCTTTTAATTATCAAGAAGCAATGACTGATAAGGACATTGAGAATTGGAAAAAGGCCATGGAATCAGAGATGGACTCAATGTATACCAATCAGGTTTGGACCTTAGTAGACAAACCAGAAGGTATTAAGCCTATTGGTTGTAAATGGGTCTACAAAAGGAAGATAGGACCTAATTGTAAGGTGGAGACCTATAAAGCTAGGCTAGTGGCAAAAGGGTATAATCAAAAGGCTGGAATTGATTATGAGGAAACTTTTTCGCCAATAGCCATGCTAAAGTCCATAAGGATTCTATTGTCAATTGCTGCACATTATGATTATAAGAAATGGCAAATGGATGTTAAAACAGCTTTCTTGAATGGACACATTTGAGAAGAAATTTTTATGGACCAGCCAGAAGGTTTCATATCTCATGCTCAAGAATCAAAAGTGTGCAAGTTGATGAGATCTATATACGGCCTAAAGCAAGCATCACGCTGTTGGAACATCCGTTTTGATGAGGCAATCAAATCGTTTGGTTTCTCACAAAATATGGATGAACCTTGTGTTTACAAAAAGGTTAGTGGGAGCACTATTACATTTTTAGTTCTTTATGTAGATGACATACTACTCATTGGCAATGATGTAGGAGCAATGTCATCTATAAAAGTATGGTTATCTAATCACTTTGCAATGAAAGATCTTGGTGAAGCATCCTATATACTCGGAATCAAATTGTTTAGAGACCGAAAGAAAAGGTTATTGGGACTTTCACAAGTCAATTATATTGACAAGATATTGGCTAGGTTTAGCATGCAAGATTCCAAGAAAGGGTTTTCACCTTTTAGACATGGAGTTCATCTCTCTAATCAAATGTGTCCTAAAACACAAGAAGAGAGAGAGAAAATGAGAAATTGTCCTTATGCTTCGGCTGTAGGAAGTCTCATGTACGCAATGCTTTGCACTAGGCCAGACATTTGTTATGCAGTGAGCATTGTGAGTAGATATCAATCCAATCGAGGTTCTGAGCATTGGACAACAGTGAAACATATCCTCAAATATTTAAATAGAACCAAACATTATTTCTTGGTGTTTGGTGGTGAGGATTTGACTGTCCAAGGGTATACAGATTCTGATTTTCAATCTGATATTGATGATAGAAAATCAATTTATGGATTTGTGTTCACTCTTGGCAAGGGAGCAATAAGTTGGAGAAGTTACAAGCAAGATACTACTGCAGACTCTACTATAGAAGCAGAGTATATAGTTGCAAGTGAAGCTACAAAGGAAGCTATGTGGATTCGCAAGTTCATTCAAGAACTTGAAGTTGTTCCTTCTATTGAGTCACCCATTACTATCTATTGTGACAATAGTGGGGCTGTTGCAAATGCAGTAGAACCGAGGGCTCATTAAAGGACAAAACATATTGCACGTAAATATCACTTGATATATGATATTATACAAAGAGGTGATGTAGCAGTAACAAAGATTGCCTCTGCCAATAATGTTGCAAATCCACTCACAAAGGCATTGTCTCAAAAGGTGTTTGAGAAACATTTGGAAGCAATGCGTACTAAATACATGTATGATTGGTTTTGAGTGCAAATGGGAGATTGTTAGAATTATGTGCCCTCAAAAACAATACTACGCATTTTTATTTGATGATAAAATTTTATTTTCACATTCATAACTTTTATAGGTATATTTCATTGTTTAAATGTGGCATGTGATGTCACCTCTGTAAGAAAAATCATGTTAATGATTAAGGAACCAAAGACAACGAGTAATGATTTTTCATATATTATTAAATTGGTCTAGGCTATGGATATTAATTAAATATTATCACTGAAACCTACACTTGTTGTGCTGCTATATGATAGGTTGATTTACTCCATCATTGAAGTAGTGACTTTAAGCAAACAAGTGGGTGTAATGTAACAAGTACATATACTGAATTGGATCCGATCAAGGATACCTTATGGAGTAATCATTGTTAATTAAAAGGTTGTTCTATCACAATTTTTCTATTGTCCTCAAACATGAGAGGTTTATGTATATTTATTTATTATGCACATAACTTTGACAATGTCAACTGGTGATGCCAATTTTAAAGGCTATACACAGACACGTTGGGTTATGTGTGTAATGAGTAAAATAAATAAATGCCCAATAATGAATCCACCAGTCTCTGAAGAAGATAGTATATTCAGTTGATTTTCATATTGAAGTTGTACTCAAAACAAAACCGGCTGGTGACATTTTTCAAAATATGTTTTTTTATATATATAATATTGTATATATATATATATTTAAAGAGCTTTTAAAGATATTTTAGAGTCCAATAGAAATTATGAAATCAAGAAATTAAGGGTCACATAAGCTAGGGACATGACAGTGATGTTTATCCAATCCTAGTGGCTTGTGGGAATATAGTATGATGGAAGGACATAGATATAAAATTGTATGAAATGGGACCTCATTTCTAATTCTCTAATCTTCAGGGGTCAATTGCAATGTGTTGATGGACATTATTGCAATCTGTAGAAGTTCAGATATTTTCTTAATATGGTAGAGAAAATTAAGAAATAATTTTGGAAAGAGTTTCAAGATAAGTCAATAACGTTCAAAAGGTTATTGACAAAATCCTACGGTTGAAGATTAGGATCCCTAAGGATCCCACGTCTAATCTCTCTCTAGGGTTTTAGAAGTCTACTATAAAATAAGATTTTATAATATCATATTTAGTGGTTGGCCATCAGAACTACTGTGTGATACTGCAGTCGTCTGAAAACTCAAAAGAAATAGAGAGAGAGACATGAATACCTTGTGAGGCAACATGCTTGGGTTGCTAAGAGAGGTACGCAATTTTGTTCTATTTAGAATCCATGGTTGTGTGGTACAATGATCTTTAAATGAAAATATGATTTTTTTTTTTTTTTTTATATTGTTTCCACAAAATTATCACCGAATCCTGAGCAGTTCAAGTCCAAGAAAAATTGCTGCATCAAAGTTCAAATTGAAGACCGATGCAGGAGGATGATGCCATACAGTTACACTCGCATTCGTTACTGGAATGATCAGCTAGTCTTGTGCTTAATTCACGCATTCATTCTCATTTTGAAATCATTTTTCAACTTATTATAATATTTAATATAATATAATAGTCTATGCTACACTTTGGTCAATGATCAGAATTGTCATTAGCTGTTTCTATAGTAACTTTTGTATAGTATGCATAATTGTTTGCATGCTTGACAACCTATTTCTGGTCATTACTAATTACTAGCATACAAAGGTGCTTGTTTCCACTCAGAGTAAAATTAAGAATATGGCACTTTAGGACAAGATTTTGTATAGACATGTATGCGTTAGGACATATGTGATTCACTTGTTAAGAATATATGTCACTATTTTATATAATTGTCTAATCCTTTGACAAAACACACTTTACTTGTATTTGGGTAGATCTAGGATGTGTTCAATACTTCAAGAAACTGTGTTTCAAGATCAAGTGTTAAAACCATGTAAGTCTGTCCAAGATTCAAGTTGAAGAAGTGCTGTTTATTAAAGCTCAACAGCTTGCTTGACAGCTAGCTATCTATCAAGACTTGTAGAGTTATTCAGCCCTGTGGCTCGACAACAGCTCGACAGATAGGGTATTTGTCAAGGTTTATGAAAAACAGAATTTCAATTCTGTTTTGACTCTAATCTGTGATTATGTGTTTGGGCCTTCTTTTCTTACAACCCCAGACATTTAAAAGGATTATTTTAAGGGTCGTCAAAGTGTTCATAAGTTGCACAAGTGTTGAACAAAATTTGTTCAAGCAAATTGTGACCGGAGACAAAATTTGTCCTAATTCATTTTTCTTGTGAAGAAATTGCTGTGTTTGTGCACCATAAGATTTTGTGACCAAGCATCTTCTTGATCTTCATCGTTGGGATGAACTGAAGAACTTTGTAGCCAACAACCTTCTCTAGTTGGTAATTGAAGTTGCATACTAGAATCCGCGCAATTGGTTAGTCACGTACTTGGGAGCCGTGCATCAAAATGAGAAATTGTCACTACAGAACAAGTCTAATTGGATATTCGGCTAAGGGTTTAACTATAGGTTGGTATAATGTACTGAGATTCCTTTACTTGTAACCGCTTGTTGTGATAATAGTGGAATTTCGGGAGTGATGACCTTAAAATCACTCGGTGGGATTTTTGCCATGTTGGTTTTCTCTATTTGTAAACAAATCACCGTGTCAAATTTATTTTCCACTGCATACTTAGTTTATTAGTGATTTGTTTGTGCAACCACGCGTTTGCATGTTGATTAACTTAATCAATTCACTTGGCTAAATTTATTGGTTAATTCATCACAATGGGTCAATTCGTTTTTGACCAATCAGTATGCAATTTCCACTCATATACTATAAAGTTTCTAATTCTCACCTAAAACTTATTTTGGTTCTTGTTATCCTTGTGGGTCTTAGATAGTTGTATTACTTACATACAAACACTGGCTATTGCTATCACTGCTATAAACGTTCCTTTCACCGGAGCAATGAAGGCATATTGTTATTTGTTTTTTTTTTTTTTTTTTGGTAATTTAATATATAGTTGGGTAAAGAGAGAATTAAACTTTAGATATCTCTATTGAAAATACCAAAAAGTTTCAATTGACTTATAAACCAAACATTATAAAGCATACCTACAACCAGGGCTAGCACTAGGCCTAGGCCACTTGGGCCATCGCCTAGACCTCCCTACTAGAGAAAGACCCCAAATTTTGGAGGCAAAATTTGATATATATACATATATAAATATATATTTATATATTTTAAATACTTATTTTTGGAGAGATAGGAAATTAAAAATTAGTTTTACATTGTCCTAAAAAATTGAGTAATGCTAGAAATAATACAACTTTAAATACATAGGTCTTACAACTATGTGTCACTAATTACAAGAAATAATTCAGATAGAAAAATAATAGAAATACTATAAATTTTACTTCAAATCCTTTACAAATTGACGTGACAATTAATATGATTTGCTGAAATCAATAAATTTTACAATTAAATGCATTTTTGAATTACTTTTTGTGATTCGTGATACATCTTTTTATAAGCTTTGTTGTAAAATTTACAATATCTTAACATCATTCATTCAATTTTTTTTTTTTTTTAGCCATTTATTCAAATACTTGTTTATTATCTTTACTAATCACATTTATTGTTATATCGTTTGTAAGTTTTTTTTTGGTAGTAAAATTTGTTACAATTTTAGCATTTTTTCAAAAAAAGAAAGAGCATATTACAAAATAAAAAGAATTAATTTTTGTTGCAAAAAAGGTTATGATTTTAAACAAAAAGGTTATGATATTAAATATTATTTGAGTAATAACAAAAAGACCCAATTTAAATATATTGCCTTAGGCTCCAAGTTTGTTGAGCTGCCCCTGCCTACAACATCTTCATTCATACGTCAATACAATATTTTATATTTCCCATAAGAATAAAAAAATACAACATTTTATATCAGCCACTTTAATTTCACTCGTGAAAATATGCTATTGTACTCAGCTTGAACAATCATAGGATAGTGGTAAAAGAGCTTCATTTTTTTTTCTTTCTCCATAAAAGAGGTTCTAAGGGAGGGAGACTTGGTTGGATTCTTGTAGTTGGAGCAAAAAATATAAAAAATAAGAAATAACGATTAAGAAAATAGTACCTTTCTTGTATGACAAAAAGCTTATTCAGGAATGTCAAATGTGTAGGCACCCGCACCGTAAAGAAGATTAGGTATCGAATGAGAGATAAGAGCACGTCTCGGTAGCCAAGGACGACGCCTGTATACCGTTTAATAGGCACCACTATAACTAATTAAAGCCCCTGATGAGGCTGCAGGCAAGTCATCCTTGGCTACAAAACAAGGCTCTTGATCCTCATTTAAGACCTATCTTCCTCTCAACCCTTAAATAAATCATCTTTCTCCAATGGGATGCCAAATATAAAATGCTCATTGGCTTATTTATATAGCAACCCAAAAAGCATTGTGCATTAGATTCAGATCCTTCACGTAAGTGCATGATACAGTCGTCTAGGTTCTTGTTATGGAATATATTCGAGAATTTGCATGGTCCAATGTTAGCTGCCCACGTAGAATAATAAATAGCTATAGATGACAATAGAATTCCAATCTCCCGGAAATGCTTACTATCTATGGAAAATGTTTCATCATCCCCCCACCCCCCCCCCCACCCCAAAAAAAAGGGCTCCCTTACGTGTCACTCACCTATTGGTTAGAGGTCTAGCTCATTGAGCTATTTTAACCTCACAACTATTTTGTATGACATATTGTGATTGGGTATGTGTCACTCTTACAAAAACTAAATATTTTTTTTCTTTTTAGTAAAAAAGTGTTGTAGTTCTAGCATTTTTATTTATTTATTTTTATCTATTATAGTCTCTTACGTGAGACTCAAAGTTATAACAGAAAATATTGTAGTTCTATCTATCTCTCTCTCTCTCTCTTCTATATATATATATATATATATATCTATATATATATATATATATATATCTATATATATATATATATATATATCTATATATATATATATATATATATATTATTTTTCAGGGTTGCACTTTTTGTGTCCTCTAAATACAATGGATGAGGGGGATTTTGACCTTTCTCGCGAGCAGAAGTAAAAATCTTCAAAGGGGCACGTGCTTGGTTTCTTCGAGCAAAAGTCCTGCTGATGAGATTTGATTGAGCCACCTCTTTCATCCTATCTTCATTATTCCTCTTTGTGGTCTCATTATTCAACTTTCAACATCAACATCCTGCCATATGTCCAACCACTAAAAACTCCGGGTCTTCATCCACGATGCATGTGTTGTTCTGTGATTGGTGGATGAGGTGTGTGGTGGCACTTTTGACTCAGGATTTCAACGCATAGAGAAGTGATTCATGTCAAACCTTATAGTTATACCAAGCTTCTTCGTAAAGGAAGAATAAAACCAACAATTCTCAAACCTTTGCTTTCCTCTTTTTTTCAGGCTTCGATGGAATAAGGGGAAAAGTGGAAGTAAACATCAAGCATATATCTTCCAGGCAATTACATTCCTACTTGATTGATTGAATAATTTGATAAATATGTGACAGGCTATCAACTATATCTATAATGCAGTTGGAATAATTCTTGAAGTGGTTGTCATCTGATTTGTCTATATGACTGAGACTTCTACTCTTTTTCACGATAGACTACCATGTTCATTGACTCCTAGACGGTATTAATTGATATATTCCTGTTAGAGCGAGTTGCCCTTAATTAAGATGGGATTCCTCATTTAAAAAACAGTCCAACTTTCGTTGGCAGTAATCCAAACATATTGCCAGCTGCTTTGCGCAGTCATTCAATTCGAAAATATATAGCTTAGTGCACCATCTCTTTTCTATAGCTATATTGTTAAGTTGTGGTTTTTTACATAATATTTATGTTGGTTCTATTCTATAACAAAAAGTGTTGTAGTTGCATTAATTTATTTTCTTGTATTTTGTGGGATTTAATTGTAATAAGTTTAATATTAAGTTGGTAAAAATTGCTCAAAATAGTTGATCTCGCGACTGGCTTGGGACTTAGCACCCGTGAAAGACTGTGAGGAGCACATGTGGAAGTTTAAGAGTCAGTCATCCCGCAAGTATCTCGTGACTTGGCCAACCCGCGAGTGACCCGCAAGATGACTTATTAGCTGGGATTTTAAATGTGACTCTTATACCCTTCACCCCTACTATATATATACACTTATTACCCACAAAATTGTAAGGAGGCTATTCAAAAGAAAACCCTAGAGAGGTTTCTACAACACTTAACATTTTAGAGAGAGCTACTCATCCTTAAGTGAGAAATTCTTGTAGTCTCTTCTCCTCCCCTCTCCCATTGTTATATCTTGAGAGAAGATTTGTAATCAAACACAACCCACATCTATTAAGAGTGTAGAAAGTGTTTTGAAACTTGGGAAGCATTGGGTATTTGCCAAAATAAGCCGATGAGACTTGGCAGATGCAATCGGGCGATATTGCGGAGATCCGATAATTAGTGAAGACAAGACTTCAAGAAGTCCGTTGGTAACTAGAGCTTGGAGGGCTCAAGTACTTTGGGTAGATTAGACTTGGAGGATCTTTTTAGTATCCTTGCACTCCAACTTATTCACTAGTGGATCATTTCGGCTTGAAGGGCAGTGGAGAGGATTTTGTGCTAAGCTCTTCAATTTTCCTCTTCGATAACATGTGTCAGTGCTATCTCATTGTTTGCATCTCTTTTTTCTTACTCTTTATGCTTTATACTTATTGTCTATTGTATATGCATATCCTTTGGAGCAGTTCTGGCCATATTGCACTATAGTTACTCATATTCCGCACTTTGTTAAGTAGGGTGAAAGCAATCTAGCCGTGAGTTTAAAATTGGGGGTCTAAACAAGTAATAGTGTTTTACATTATTTGAGCTTTTAATTGGTTTAGAGGGAGTACACTTGTTTTGGCTTAATTACCTAAGAGTGATCCTTGACCCTTTGTTTTTATTGGCATGGATAAAGTTTTGTTTGCTTCTTTGCTTGCATATGATGATGATGAATGTAACATGCCACATGTTTATGAAAATGCCTCTATGTGTGTTTATCCTCTTGCTTGTGATGACATGTCACATGACTCTTTGGGTGTTGTTAAATGTTTACATGACAAATTCTTGAAGAAAAGGACTAAGAAATTTCATGAGAAATTCAGCAAGCTCATTTGTGAAAAGGATGATTTGATTGCTAAACTCAATGAATCCAACAAGTTGGTTGAGAAGTATAAGAAACTTGTTGAACATTCTTTTGAAAAGTTAAGAGAGTTTGAATGCTTGAAAAATGACTTGGATGCAAAACTTTTTTTGTCTAACAAACTTGTTGATGATATTAAATGTGAAAATGAATCTCTTAAGATGCATGCCAAGTATTTGATTGTTGAATCTATTGCTAAAGTTGAAAATGCTTTTTGTTGGAATCATGTTGTGAAACCCGATTTTGTGCCTATTTTGAATTCTAACTCTAAAGACAAATCAATGTATATAGCTCCTCATAAAAGGAATCATAAAGTGGAGGGAAAGGCTCTCAAGCCAAAACCCTTGTTTAGACCTTAACCTAAGGATTTGAATGGGTCTAAGTTTGTTCCCATTTGCCACCATTGCAGTGTGATTGGTCATATAAGACCTCAATGTTCCATGTTGAAAAGATAACAAAACTATGTCACTAGATCCCTTCCTAAAAAGCCTAGTGGAGCTAAACACATTGTTTGTCACCATTGTGGTGCTTTTGGCCATCTAATATCTAATTGCTCTAGGTTTCAAGCTCTTAAAAGAATCAAAAGAAAAGAGAAAGTTGAGATTCTTGGAAGTTGTGCTTTGCAAGCTAAACCAGATTTGGGTGAAAATGGCAAGTTGTTGAAGCAAGTGGTTAATGCTCTTATCTCCTTGTCTATGTACACCTCCAGTTCTCATTTTTCCAAACCTCGTCTCACTTCTCATGAGACACTCACTCCAAACACTTGTTTTGTTTGGGTGAGGAAGGGTTCCTATGATTGAGCTTTTACTCGATTGGTCCTTGATCTAATTCTTTTGATCTTTATAGGACCTTTCATGCATTGAATGCTATATCCTCATGCATTTGTGCATCTTGCATTTCTTCATATGCATTGTTTTTGTTTTTTATTCTACTTTTTTTTTTTTTTTGTGTAAGTAAAAATCCAAAACCACATAAAAAGTGAAAAATTTAAAAAGTTTGATTGTATATGTTTGAGCACATATCTCATGTAGAGTTTGGCCTAGTACCTTCATACTAATGGCATAGTGTATTTACGAGCTTAGCTTGTTATGTATGCACATATATTGAATGTGCATGAAATCTAAAAATCTATGTTTGATTGTTGTAAATAGATCTTCGAGCTTGTCATGAATGTCTAGCCAATAGTCTTGATTGATTTTGATACACGCGTAGACTTGATCTTATATATCTCCTCACATTTGATTTTCTATCTAAAAGCTCTTCAAACGTCAATCTCTAGAAAGAGAAAGAGCTAATTGGTCTTTGATCTTGTGATTGAGCTTTCCCTTGATTGGTCCTTGATCTAATTCTTTCGATCTTTATAGGACTCTTCATGCATTGAATGCTATATCCTCATGCATTTGTGTATCATGCATTTATTTATATGCATTGTTTTCCTTTTTGATCTTACTTTATTGCTTTTTTTTTTTTTTTTTTTTTGTGAGTAAAAATCCAAAACCACATAAAAAGTGAAAAATTCAAAAAGTTTAATTGTAAATGTTTGAGCACATATCTCATGTAGAGTTTGGCCTACTACCTTCATACTATTGGCGTAGTGTATTTACGAGCTTAGCTTGTTATGTATGCATATATATTGAATGTGAGTGAAATTTAAAACTTGTTAATTGGTTTCATTAAATACAGATATGATTTTTTCTAAAACTCAAAACTAATCTGTATTTTCATTAAATACAGATTTGATTTTTTTTTTTTTTTCTGATCTCAAAATCGATATGTATTTTCATTAAATAAAAATCTGAAATTTTTTTCTAAATTTTTCTTTGTCATAAAATTGCAGATTTTGAAATTTCAAAAAAAGAATTTAGAATTTAGGTTGAACTTTTTTTAATATGAGATGCATGCATAATAAATTCGTATCATGAATGTGGATCCTCTTTCAAAAGCCCTTTTTTATTTGTTTCTAACAACAGATTTGATTTTTCTTTTACAAACCTAAAATCATTCATTTTTCCTTTTATAAAAGTAGATATGATTTTTTTAACAAAATCTTATTTTTTATACTTTTAAACAACAGATCTGGTTTTCACAAATCAAACCTCATTTTTTTTTTTTTTAACTTTCCAAAATAGATATGATTTTGACAAATCAAATCTCCTTCTTTTTTTTTTAACCTCACAAACAACAGATTTTATTTTTCTTGATAAAATCTCTTTTTTTACCCTTTACAAACAACAGATCTGGATATTCTTTTTAAAAAGAGGACGTTATTCATAAGGCAAATTTATTTAAATTAATTTTTGTCAAGTGTCTCTCATGTGTGTTCAACATATCATTCAACATCATGTAAAAAGGATATATTGGTCATTAGAGTCTAGAAGACCAGACTCTAATTGGGCGAAATGGGTGGTTAACACCTTTTCATTCTGTAACCTAGCCCCCGAGCTTAGGATTTTTGTATAGGTAGACTAGTGTTTTGTCTTTTAATTTTGGTAGAATGTAACAAGGACCAAAACTTTGTATTCTTTTGCATATATTGTAAATAGGACCCAAAGCCTTGAAAGGTTAATTTACCAAAATTGTATTTTCTTTATTCCATCAATGACATTTGAAGTATTTGGAACATGTAATTTGCATTTATATTTTTTCTTATTTTTTTGTATAAAAAATAAGTGACGACTCCACACTACTTATCTGAAAAGAGAGGTGCCCTTAAAAGCACCCCAATCTCTATTTTGAGAGCACCCAATTTCCCTGGTCTCTCACAGTGGCGACTTTGCTGGGGATGTCGAGGGCTAAACTTCGTGTTAGACTTTAAGTGACCAACCGTATACCCTTGTCTTTTGCATGATATTGTTGTTGGTTTGTTAATTTATGTCTTGAGATGTTTGTATGATATTTTTTTTTGTTGCCATGTTTATTGTTAAGAGCTTTCTCTAACAATCATAGTGTGTACCATCAAAACAACAAATACGTATGCACTCATCTCAACATATGGTGGTAGTAACCATGGATCACTGGTGTTCATTAGGGTACCCAGTGGTGAACTCACCAACTCATAGCCCAAAGTCACTGGATCATTTCTTGCTGACTATAAAGGATAGATCATGCCGTTTGGACCAACGTAATGTTCATTACATTACAAGTTGGGAGGTGTAACGTCCTAGCTATGGGAACCAATGAAACAACAAACCCACCCTACAATGTAATGACTTAGAACCTACCCTTAGGCCTGTCCATGTTAAAAATGCATTGCATGTTGTTTGTGTTTGTTTAGTTGGTTGATTGATGTAGATGGGGATCTAGCTTTGAATGACCCAACCGAGCCTTTTCTTAGGGAAAATTTTGGTCAAGATCAGAAGGAAGACTCCAAAGATAACCCAAGACCGACACTTAATCATAAAAGACACTCCACTGTTGCAACATCACAATCCCGTATTCAACCTACAAGACAATAAGCCACAAGAAGTCTGAAGATCCCAACACTATGGCAGAAGGGGGAGAGCATCCAAACACTAAAGAACCCATGTACACTCAAGAGCTACTGAACACCATGGTAGCAAGTCAAATCAGCTGAGGGAGGACATGAACCTTATGGTGCAACAATTTCAGAACCTAAAGAGTGACTAAGACGAGAACAAGACTAACCATAATCCTCCAACCATGGAGAGCAAGAAGAAGATCAATGAGAGAATAAACAAGATGGAAGAGATGATCAAGAGAGCTCGCAAGATGGAAGACCTCATGGACTACCAATCACTCTCACTTTTCCCTGATGTGAGATTGCCTCCCAAGTTCAAGATGTCAACCTTGGACAATTTTGACAGGACTGGTTGCCCAAAGTCCCGTTTGAAGATGTATATGAAGGCTATGCAACCCCTAGGAGCAACTAAAGAACTACTTGCTCAAATATTCCAAAAAACCATGACTAGTGCTGCTCTTAGGTGGTTCCTTAACCTAGATGATGCTAGAGCAAGGAGTTGGGAGGACACCTATCATGAGTTTCACAATCAATACAAGTACAACATAGAGGTGGATGTGACAAGGAGAGATTTGAAGACCACGAAGCAAGAGTCGAAAGAATCTTTCTTTACCTTCATTACCAAATGGAGGTCTAAGGCAGCACAGATGATGAATAGGCCAAGTGAAGAAGAACAATTAACCATGGTTGTAAAAAACTTATTGTCTATATACCATAAATATTTGTTTGCCCATTATTTTCCTAATTTTAAAGCTTTGATTGTTGCTAGAACCCAAATTGAGGATGTAATAAATAATGACACTATAAAGAATGAGGACCCACCAATGTTTAAAAAGAATTTAGGATCTAGTTCTAAAACTGCAGAAGTTTCTAATATATACAAAAATGATTCTTACCAACTTATTGCTCCTATTTCCCTCGTGCCAATATCACAAGGGCCGCCCCCAAGGCCTAGGAGGGAATTTCATAAGTTATATATGCCTGTGAGTCAAGTGTTTGAAAAACTAAAAGGGGATACTAAAACCCTTAGACCTAAGACCAATCCCAAACCTACTACCTGCAAGATTTGATGTGACTAAGAGATGCGCTTACCACCAAAGCCTTGGCCATGATACTGACAAGTGTTTTGGCCTTCGTCATGCAATTCACAATCTGATAGACACTAAGGTGATTGCACCGCCTACAAGGCCTAGCATCACTAATCATCCCTTGACCAACCAAAATTTTGGAAAAGAACCGAGGATAAATTGCTTGATGACTGAAGAGGAAAGTGAAGAGGATTAGTCTGGATTAATTTATGACCTACCTGAGTGCTTTATGATGGCATAGGAAGGTTGATGGGTATGACGTCTACTGTAGTATGATATATGGAGTGAAGATGTAACAAAAACCACAAACTACTCAATATCCACAAATGGGGGGAGACATTTCAAACCCCAAGCAAGTTACCAAACACCTACATACGAGGGGAGACACTTCAAACCCCAATTAAATAACCAAGCACCCACACGTTGAGGGAGACACTTCAAACCCTAATCAAATGACTTGACATCCACAAATGGGTTGAGACACTTCAAAACTCAAGAAACCGATCTAAATGACCCAACAAAAATTACCCACATCACAAGGGGGGAGACACTTCAAACCGCCATATTTGGCGACAAACAACCTAATAGAAGCCTTGAACAAAGTCACCCAACAAACACCCACTGAAGAGGATGAGGTCCTCTTACACAAGCCAATATATCTTTATGGGGTTTACTCATGGCCTCATACAAGCATTGCCAGAATCTAGTTGACCTTCTCAATCAAATCCAAGTCCCTACAACCACTACTTCTCAAGATCTATATGTTATGATTGGGTCTATAAGTAGGGAACTCACTATTTCCTACTCTGACAAGGATTTGATGAAGAAGGGGAAGCACCACAATGACCTATTGCATATTACTATAGATGCCCAAGGTAAGAGGATTCTGATGGTTCTAATTGATGATGGAAGTGCCTTAAATGTGTGTCCTTTAGGCTCCGTTTAGGAGTTTATAAGGGAATGGAATAAAATGGAATGATCATAAGGGAATGGAAATGGAATGTATTTAAGTAAGGGAAAGGAATGGAAAAGAATGGAATGTAATGGAATTAAGTAACGTTGATTGGATGTTTTAAAATAAAGGAATGGAAAGGAATGAAAATGAATGGAATGTAAGTAATCTTGTTTAGGAGCAACATGGAGGGAATGGAATGGAATCATTTTATGACAATATTACTATTAGACCCCAACTTTAAAATAAAGGGTTGAATATATAGGGGTATTTTGGGAGTTTTAGTAAAAAAAATAATTAAATCTAATTTCATTCCCTCCCATTCCTCCTAATTTCAGGGGGAATGAAAATTTGAGGTTTTAAGGGAATAGAGAAGAATGAGTGTTCCCTCCTACCCATTCAATTCCCTCCCATTTAAACTCCCAAACAAAAGAATGGACTTTCCGTTCCCTCCATTAAAACTCCCAAACAAGGGAATAGAAGAATATTCTAAAATTATTCTTTTCATTCCATTCCATTCCATTCCCTCCTCCCAAACAAGGCCTTAAAGACTGCAAGTTGCTTGGGCCTATGTATTGAAGACTCTGTGCCGACTGATCAACATATGAGGGCATATGACAATAGTAAAAGGGAGATCCTAGGAACCATAAGAATGGAGCTTACTATAGGGCCAATGATCAAGAATGTGGAGTTTCAAGTCCTAAACATAGCATCATGCTTTAATATGCTCCTTGGGCGACCATGGATTCACAACACAAAGGCCGTACCATCATCCCTTTACCAAAAGGTTCGGTTTCCACATGAAGGAGCCATAGTTACCATATATGGCGATACTTTGACCATACCGAGGCCCATTTTTGGTATTGATTCTGAGAAGAAGAAGTAGAGAAAATCCCCATGGACTTTCCTCCATAGAACAACAACAACGTGGCGGCAATGATGAGGATAATGAATTACCTTCCGGAGATGAATTTAAGGAAGACTGTGAAGAAGGCAACTGCTCAAGTCCCAATAATTCCCATTGCCACACCACTTTTCGAGCTAGGCTATAAGCCTACTGATGATGACTTGCTAGAGATAGAGGTGAGAAGAATGGCTTGTGCCAAGGCTAAAGCCAAGGGACTTCCTTGTCCCCTGGAACCCCTAAAGCCTTATAATCCCACACTAAGCGGAAAGTTTGTCAAAGCTGGAGATAGTTAACGCTATTGGGGATTCCCTAAACTGAGATTCAATCCTGAGTCAAGAACAATGGTGCCTGGATTTGAGCTATTATTTGATTGCAACAACAAGCTTCCAGAGCTGAAGAAGGAAGACACAAATTGGGTTCCTACTGATTGGGCTGATTACATGGACCCTAATGCAATGACTACGCTTCTAGGAGATCCCATTTGCAATAAAGAAGAAGAAGAGTACTGGGAGGCTTGCCAACATGCATTAAAGAGCCCGTATGAAGTAAGAACAAGTGATGAAGATGAGGAAGGGGGAGAAGCCCCAAGTGATGATGATGAGAGTAGCAACAGCAAGAGTAATAGTAGTAGTGATAGCAGCAACAGTGACAATGGGGATGATGAGGATGATAGCAACAATGATAGTGAAAGCGACAATAGTGAAGACTATGATAGCCAAGATAGTGGCAATGATTGGGGTGAACCCCTTAGTGATAGAGAAGATGAAGATGTAGGACTTTTCTATGAAGACCGCTTTAACGATGACGTAGACTACTATCACAGAGATATAGAGGATGATGCTAAAGCTGAACCCATAGACATGGAAAATAGCACTGAAAGTGAAGAGTATGAGCTAGAAAATGTGCTGGAAGGAGAAGAGGTTGAAAAGGCCAACAATATAGACTATGATGATTACCCTAACGGGCAGCCCTTAGATTGGAGCTACATTACTGATGGTAGCTTAAGGTCAGGCCCATGATATAAAAAGCATGGTAGAGAGATTCTTGAGTTAGGGTCATTTCACAATTCAGAATTAGGTTCACTAACCCCATACACTGAGGAAGAAGATGACATAGATGCTAGATTGGCTACTCTAGACAGAAAGCTAATGATCCACAATTTCAGAAACTTAACACTGGAGAGTCTTGAAGATGAAGATGAGAAGATGGAAGGGAATGAGTTAGAATACCCCCCCTAATACATCCACCCGAGCAACAAAGGGAAGCAAGATCTGTTTGGTTAGTGGATGGATAGTATAGAGCATCTGGATGCTCATGTGATTGACAAGCCTACAAATACGGAGATTGATACTGAAGGCACAGATTATATGGATGAAGACCCCATGATACTGATGTTGAGGGAAGAAGGAACTCGCTGGGAGCCACCTGCTATCATTGAAGCCACAACCGAGGTGAAGAAATGGGCATGGGAGGGAGCCGCCCACACCATGGAAGACTCTACCAAGAAGATCAAAACCGTTGAGCCAATCACTCCCACCAAAAGCATTGTTTCTATCCCTATTGAGTTTGTTTCTGCTAATATTATTATTCCTGTTGAGTCTATTTATGATTGTATTCCTATAGAGTCTGTTTCTGTTGAGTCGATTGAGAACTCTTTTCCTTATAATGTGATTTTTGATTCTGCTTATTTGTTGGCTTTGACTGTTTTTATTTCTGAAATTGGTAAAGAAACTCTTAATAATAAGGAATTAAAACAAGGGCATGTAGAACCTATAAAAGAAGAAACCCAACCTGTTAACCTAGGAACCGATGATGAACCTATGATGATATAAGTGGGTAATACCCTAACCTGCTCTGAGAAAGATGTATTAGTGCATTGCTGACAAAATTCAAAGAGGTATTTTCATGGTCATACAAATACATGCCTGGATATAGTGCAACACTACATTTCAACAGATCCAACCATAAAGCCGGTCAAGCAAAATTTTAGAAGGATGAAGCCAAAGTTGACTCTTAAGACATTTCTTCATAATCTAGGCATAACTCTCTCATCCAAGCTCCGATTGAGATGATTCAAGATGATATGGAACAAAAAGCCAAAGCTCTACAACTTTCATGTTTTGAGTTTTGAGAGATGCTGATGCAGCGTAGGTGTGTAGAAGCAGAATCTGTAACACACAATTACTACAATTCTTCCACGAAACCTAAGTTCTACAAGAACACTAGGCTAGTAGGCAAAATAATAGAGAAAACATCTCTAAAAAACTTTTATTAATCAATGCATAACAATAATCAACCTCTCTATAAAGAGTATTTATAGGAATAGAATTTCTCCTACTCCTTTTAGGAAAAGACATAATAAACCTACGTCTACTTGAAAAAGGAAAAACAATTTAACTTGGAAAAGAAAAACAATTAAAACCCTAATTCAACTATGAAAGAAGAAAACAACATAAAATATTAAAATATTTTATTCTTCCTTAATGTATCTGCATCATTCTCTCGGGGTTGGGGAAAACTCGTCCTCGAGTTTTATGGCAATCTTCCACAATCAATTGGAACCCCGAATAATCCTCTCCATCCTATTCTTCTGTGCAAGACAAGACGAATCAATATAGTACATATCAATCTTTTCTCACTCATAATAAATCTTGATGTACAGATTTTTATTCTTGACTTCTTTTGCCACAGCGGGATATATGAAGCAAGTATTAAAAAAGAATCCATGCACACATCCAAAAACTTCATATTTCCTCCTCGACAAAGATCACTTAAAATCATTCGTTACGCCTCTTGTTGACCTCCATCAATTCTTGTTCAATAAAATCCTCCCAGAAGGGACAAATAACCTTTTGTTTTTGAATGTCAAAAGTCTCATCAACGATGTGAGTTATGGGCTCATCTTGTATGTATATGACTTTATTTTTATCAAGCATAATCTTTTCTCCTTGACTAAAATCTTCAGGATAGTCATCATAAATTGGTGGAGAATCCCAATCTACTAGACAAACTCTTTCAATATATTCATCATCCTCTTTGATATTGCAGCCCTCCTGCTCGATATCAAGATCCTCCTCCTTCTCCACAAAACATGGATTTGGATGGTAGTTTTGAGGTTCACTTCCAACGGCTAAGGTGGTGAGCTGCTTTAAAAGCGCATCAAACCACTCCTCCATTCGTTGAAAGAACGCCTCTAATTGTGCATCACATGCAACCTCATCGTGTTCATACACGTCATCTATGGCAATAGGTCTTCCCCCACATGCTCCTTTTTGTGCCATGGTAGGAACCTAGCCTTGCTCTGATACCAACTGATGCAGCGTAGGCGTGTAGAAGCAAAATCTGTAATACACAATTACTACAATTCTTTCACGAAACCTAAGTTCTACAAGAACACTAGGCTAGTAGGCAAAATAATAGAGAAAACATCTCTAACAAACTTTTATTAATCAATGCATAACAATAATCAACCTCTCTATAAAGAGTATTTATAGGAATAGAATTTCTCCTACTCCTTTTAGGAAAAGACATAATAAACCTACGTCTACTTGAAAAAGGAAAAACAATTTAACTTGGAAAAGAAAAACAATTAAAACCCTAATTCAACTATGAAAGAAGAAAACAACATAAAATATTAAAATATTTTATTCTTCCTTAATGTATCTGCATCAGATGCGGGCTGAATAAAGGTCGAAATCGAGCTTGAAGTTGCTGCACCTGCACTGCTGACGTTCTGGAATGTTCCTTTGCCTGCAATTCTAATATGTAGATCTGATGCGAATTATTTTTGGAAGCTTCCAGATCTGATGCACGAAAATTCCAACTGAAAAAACACCACTTTCCTAGTTATATTAGGACTTTGTTTTATTTTTAATATTTTTCCTTAATTAGTCAGATTTGGATATTATTATTAAGAATATTTTTAGGAGATTTTGTAGGCTTGGGAAAGGGGGAATTAACGTGTAAAAGGGGGAGAAGAAATCAGAATTGGACAGACACGCCTCTCTCTCCCCTCTTCTCTGATTTTCTCCTTTGAGTTTTCATCATGGCTTGCATGGCTAAACTTTTATACTTGGTCGAAGGAAACTAAAACCTCGAAATCAATAAAACTGTGAGATCTAATTTGTTTTTATTGTTCAATTTATGCTTTGAATATCGGATGTTCTTCTGTGCCTAATTTCATGATTGTCTCGTTTAATTATTAGGAGGCCTACTAGTTTATTATTCATTGCAATCTATTGCTAGGTTAGATATCAAATCCGTAATTGTTTAATCTCTCTAACTTGCGAAGCAACCAAGATTTAATGATTTGCTACGTCAGAAATTATTAAATCTTAGGAAGAATGCTTGACTAAATTAAATACAACCGCTTGTGTTTGTGTTGTTTAGCTTTATCGATCTCTTTAATTCTTAAGGCTACTACTAGATTAAACCTTTAGCACTTGTCTTGGGTTGTTTAGTAGTTAGGGTTTATTAGATTACTTGTTTTCTAATTAACTACGACTAAGGAGAGATAGGAAAATAGTTCCAATGGTGAATATTCAAAGTGTGAATTGATATATACTTGCATCGATGAGCAGTTGTAAAATTCCGATGGTGGATGTTGACTGAGACCAAGGTTTGTTCTTTTGATTGAATTCAATATTTTAATTTGAATTGTTCCTTAGTTGTTTTATTTCTTAAAATTGTTTTCATTATACTCAACCCCCCCCCCCTCCTTGTTCACGTAGCATAAAATTAGGCTAGATACACTCCGTAGGAACAATCCTTACTCGCACTACTACATATATTTTTAGGAGTATAGGTTTTATTTTTGGTTGTCTGCGACAGCACACCAATAACCAAGGCATCAACATATGATTATATCACCAAAACATGTATCCGCAAGTATCCTAACATACATCTAGACATGGCATCCACACACATCCTATCATTCGTCTAACATTTTATGCTTAATTTAACCAAGGGAAACAAACATACCACATGGCAGCAACATCAACAAGGCAACAAGATCTTATTTATCCAAAGGCAACATGTATCCAATGCATCATTGTATCAACCAAGCATAGCCATCATATTAATCAAATACATCATGTTCATTTATCCAAATCAAATGTGTGTTCATGTAATTATGCATGACTCACCTTACTTACCTCACTGAATCATTATCATCTTAGCACCATAATCATGTTGTTCATGAAGCATGCAAACCATAATCATCAATCTAACAATCAAAGTATATAAAACATGTTATTCTAATGACCTTGGACCTAAGCATATGAAATTCAAGTTAAACAGACTCTAAACATGTGATTAAAACAAATCAAAATTCAAAATGACAAAAAGCCTAAATTTGAAGTTTTAGGCTCGAGTATACACGTGCAAGCATGAAGCATGCGTACGTATACTTGCCCAGAAATTTAGTTTTAAGATATCAACCAAAATAGCAATCAAACTTTAATACCTAGAAAAAAAAAGGGTATTTAAGTAAATCTTTTGTGGGATCAATGTTATAAGTAAATGTATTTGGAGAGATTTTTTGATAGAGGAGACTAACTAAAATACTCAAGTAGAGAAGTTTGACTACACACTTGAGGTAAGAACTAAGGAATATCTTTCTTGTTAAATCTAAGCTTTATTTGGAATTATAGTATTTTTTTTTTTTTTTTATGTGAGTATTCTGGCCAATAGTGAAACTATTTAAATATTCAAGAGTTATAATGATGCAAACGTATAAAAGTTTAGATTTATTTTTTTGTAAACTGGATGTACCTGCAGATTTTTCTGCCTCTGTATTGTGATTTTTTTTCCTATGCCCACGGTTGTGTCATGCTTGTTAGTGTAGATGGAAGTTGTACAAGGTGAGGCATGGTGAGTCTGATTCTGCACAAGTTTCTGCCTTAAGAAGTTGTACCGAATTGTGGATTTGATGAATAAGAAAAGTCATGGTGTGGACTTGAAGCTTCTAACAAATTAAAGAGAGAGAGAGAGAGAGAGAGAGCACGTATAGAAGATAGATCTAGGTGGTGTCCTTTTCAGATTGACTTTTGACCATTTATGGCTATGGGTATGCATATTATATAGGCTTTATTCCTAGGGAACTATTAGCAGTATGAAGTAAATGAAATATATCTTATGAATAAATAGAATTTTGGTGTGAGATAACAGTGAATAGTTGTTGGATATTGTAGTAGTTTCTCTTCTAGTTGGGTACTTTTATATGTCTTTCTTAAATTATTTGATTATTGAGTAAATGGTGCTTGTAAATTGTTTAGGTGATATCTAAGGATTTTAGAGAAAGTGTTAGAGAGAAGTTTTTTTGCGTATTTTAACTACTGAAAATTAGAGTAACCTTATCCTAATTAGTTTTATTTTGCGTATTTTAACTACTGAAAATTGTTTACAGTTGTTACAATTTTATTTCTATTGTATTACTGATTTCAAGTAAAGAATTATCACAAATATATCTGATTACTGAATATATGATGTATTTTATTTAATGATTTTTAACTATACTAATTCAAAGTAAAGAATAAAGAATTTTCACAAATATATATATATATATGAGCATTGAATATAAGATATATTTAATTTAATTGTTTTTTTAGCTATATTGATTTAAAGTAAAGAACATAGAAATATCACAAATGTATTTGAATATTGAATATATGATTATATATATATATATGTGTGT
This sequence comes from Quercus lobata, assembly GCF_001633185.2. Taxonomy (NCBI): domain Eukaryota; kingdom Viridiplantae; phylum Streptophyta; class Magnoliopsida; order Fagales; family Fagaceae; genus Quercus; species Quercus lobata. The sequence goes on from NC_044906.1 coordinate 50,468,103, forward strand.
GTGTGTGTGTGTGTGTGTGTGTGTGTATTTGAATAAGATATATTTTGTTAGAAACTATGATTTCATAAATATGATTATGGACAATCTAACTATGAATTGATTCTGATACCCAAACCACTGTGGGTTATTCATTGGTGCTCTAATACCCAAACCAATGAGGGTTATTCATTGGTGCACTAATACCCAGCCAATGGGAATTATTCATTGGTATCCTAATACCCAAACCAATGGGGGTTATTTATTGATACTCTGATACCCAGCCAATGGGGGTTATTCATTGGTACTCTAATGCCTAGTCACGGAGATATAGCATGACCATAATTATAAGATTGTTAAGAATATGAATTACGTTTGAATATTTGACTATTTTGAGTCCTTAAAACTACATATGTGATTTTGGAAATGTTTGATGTAGTTGAACTATTTTGAGTCACTAAAACTGCTTATGTGTTTTTGGAACCTATTGTAAGCTATAGCTTTTGATATATGGAAAACTTACTATTTTCTAAACCATCTATGATATATTTGTAAGATTAAAGTATGTGGCCTATGTGAAACTTATTATTTTAAGACTATGAAACTTCTTCAGTTATTCTGAAAACACATAGTATATTATAACTTTTGAAAACACATATTACATCTTATATTTTACAGATCTATTGCTTGATAGAACTTATTAGGACTTTGGTTACTTATTGAGTTGTCAACTCACCCCCTATGTTTCCCCTCCAGTTTCAAATTGTGAAGAATACCAAGTTTTGAGAGTTTTGACATTGTGTTGTGAGCAGGAAAAGAAGTTTAGTGATTTTGGGATTGGATGGTCTTCTAATAGTTTTATATTTATTGGCCAAATGGCATTATGTACATGAGGTTTGGATTTTGTTCCTATTAAATTATTGGAAATCTATTCATAAAGAAAATGTTCAGATACTTTGGATTTATTTGATTTTAATTTTTGAGGATAAATTTTAGTTGCTAAGAAAGCCTTGCACACTTGTAGGCTGCTTACTTTATAAGCGTGCGGCGGTTGTCACATGCCTATCTCTATAGTTGGGTTCACGGCGTGACACAAACATAACCTAACATGCTTCTAATACAAAAGCTATAAAACATAACTACAAAACAGAGATATAAAAGCAATAAACAAAGAAATAAACAACCAAAAATGAAAGAGACAATGATAGACCTTTACCTCAAACACAAAAAATCCATTGAGCTTTAATTTGGCCATTTCCCCTCAATCAATCTAATCAAGACAAAACCAAATTTTAGTAAGCTTAAAACTCAAAGGTCTTTGATTCACTATTTTCTAGTGAATTTGGCATGTTTTGAGGATAAAAAAAACCTTTGAGGCCTTTTATAGTGATCAAAGAAGGGTGCAAGGTGGCTCTCAGTTACTGTGGGATTAGCTCTACTTGCATTTTACATTTAAAAAAAAAAAAAAAAAAAAAAAAACCATACAGGTGTCCTAAAACCCTACATGTGTGCATATACTCAAAGTATGTATACACATGCTTACAACATGTGCGCACATACTTACGGTTTATGTATATTTTTCTTTCACCAAAACATCCTCCAAGTTAAAGACTTACAAGATTGGTCCCTAAACTTGCCCTAGGCCTCCAAGTGATTTCGTCATTAGGGAATGGGGGCTTAAGTTATAAGAGATACAAAATGATGTGTCTATGGCTCACATACGTGCGCGCAAGGTCTAAGTATGTGCACACTTGTTCCTCAATATACGCACGCATACTTAGGATTCCTGTAGGTTTTTCCTTCACTAAAATGTCCTCCAAGTTAAAGACTTTTCATAATTAGGCCCTAGACTAGTCATAGACTTCCTGGTGATATCATCACAGGGAATAGGGACTCAAGTTGTTAGGGGTATAAAATGAAGTGTCTACACCATGCGTGTGTATGAAGATGCATGTGTATGCATGGTCATAAAGATGTCTATGTATGCATAAGCACGTGCGTGCACCCTTGCCTAGAAACCCAATTAGAAATACTCAGTTAAACTAGTCATAATCTATCCTAGCATGTTTCAAACTACAAAAGTAATAAACCTAAACTACAAAGCAGGTTATTAAAGCAATAACATAACAAAGAAACTAAGGAAATCAAAAGTGTTAGGGTTATATTTTCTATGTAATTTGCTAATCCTTTGACAAAACACACTTTACTTGTAATTTGGTAAATCTAAGTTGAGTTTAATGTATCAAGCAATCTGTTGTTCAAAAATATCATGTGATATCATTAAAGACATGAAGGTTAATCCAAGAAATATGTGAAGAAAAGCTGTTTCATTAAAGCTTGACACATGCTCGATCTATCGAGATCTACGATTTCAGAATTCTTAAATCTGAAATTCAGCCCATGATGACTTGAATGATTAGGGTTTCTCTTCTTACAACCCTAGTCATATATAATGATTATTTTAAAAGTCATCAAGTATGGAAACAAAGACCTAGAACTCATGTACTTTATGTAAAGCTACTGCGTTTGTACAACAAAGGAAAGAAGCCTGATACAAGATCAAGTCCAATTGGGTATTGAAGCAAAGGTTCAACTCTAGATTGGTATTTTGGGATATTCCAAGGTAGTAGTAAGATTCCTTATACTTGTAATCGCTTGATTATTGATCAGTGGATTATTGGGAGTAGTGACCTTAAATTCACCTAGTGGGGTTTTTGCCTTGCAAGAGGTTTTCCCCATTTGTCAACAAATCACCTTGTTAATTTATTTTCTGCTGCATATTAGTTAATTGGTGATTTGTTGGTGCCTCCACAATTTGCACATAATTTGATCTAATTAATCAACTTGGGTAATTGAAATAATTAACCGAGGTCAATTGTTTTTAAGCCAACAAGTGGTATCAAAGCGGGCACATTCTGATTAGGTTTTAATCTTTGTTGTGTGATCCATTGACCCCTATTGTTATGGATCATGGAAAATCCTAGATTATACCTCCTCTTTTTCATGGTACTAATTTTGCATACTAGAAAGTATGCATAAGAGCTTTTTTGCAATCTTTAGATGAAAAATGGTCCCCTTCTTTAAGATTTCTTGGTTTCACTTTCTTGTTGAATGCTCTAACAACCCTTTTTTGGTACCCTTGTGCATGGTATTCTGCCCTAGCCCTCTTTTCACCTATCAGGGCCAATTGTTCATATCTCGCCTTAGCCCAATCCTCTTCTAGGACCTTGGTTTCCACCAATATTCTCAAAGATTGTATCTCACCTCAATAGGAAGCACCGCCTTACTACCATAAACCAAAGAGTAAGGCGTTGCCCCAGTCGATGCACAGATGGAAGTCCTATAACCCCACAAGGCGAATGGAAGCTTCTCGGCCCAATTCTTGTATGTCACTCCCATTAGCTTGTGGTCGATATGGTGAAGATTTATGAGGCTCAATGCCATATTCTTCCATGACCTTTTAGACTTCACCTTCAAAATGGGAACCATTGTTGGAAATGATCTCTCGGGGTACCCAAAACCGACATATGATGTTGTTTTCTGAGAACCGAGCCACATGCTTAGCCTTCAACACAGAATAAGAGGCCGCTTCCACGCACTTAGTGAAATAGTAAATCACTACGAAAATGTATTCATGCCTATTTAAAGCCTTAGGAGCTATTCTTCCAACCACATCTACACCCCAAACTGAGAAAGGCCATGAAGAGGTCATACTATACAACTCACTAGGTGGAAAATGGTTCAAATTGGCATGTGTTTGACAATCATGGCAACTCTTCACATAGTCCACAAAATCAATCTTCATCGTATTCTAGTAGTATCTCATCCTTAATATCTTCTTGGCTAACATTCTCCCATTCATATGAAGGCCACAAATTCCTTAATGAACTTCTTCCATTACCCTCTCGGTTTCTGCCCTCTTCAAACAATGAAGGTGTACACCATCATAGGACCTTCTATAGAGTTTTCCTCCACATAGGATGTACTGGGACACCATCATCCTAATGGAACAACGTTTCCTCTTATCAGCACTATCCAGATATGCCCCTAGTTCCAAGAACTTCATAATGTCATAGTACCACAGAACTTCCTCTTCTTCTATGGTCATTATTGAAGCTTCGATCTTCCTTTTGTGCACTTCCTCATAACTATGTTTGATCTCTAAGAGTCGTATCCATACTCCCTCAGGTATTTCAACCATGGAGGCTAAAGTAGCCAAGGCATCTGCAAACTGGTTTTGAGCTCTAAGGATGATTGTGTATTCAATCTTGTCAAAGGCCTTGGTCAAGTTCTCTATGTATTGTTGATAAGGCTTCAAGTGCTCTTCCTTCACTTTCCACAATTTTTGTGCTTAGGCTATAACCAAAGTTGAATCCTCAAAGACTTCGACTTCTTTTACCCCCAATTCTTGAAGAACTTTCATTCTGGTAATGTATTGTAGTTAACCCAAGAAACCCCTAATCTGTATCTCACTTTTGGATATGGCTTTGATCTTGAATGGGTCAACTTTTATCCCTCTGTCACTCACTAGAAATCCTAACAATTTTCCGGAAGTTACTCCAAAGGTGCACTTTTGTGGGTTCAATCTCAATCTATATTCTTTAATCCTCTCAAAAAACTTCCTCAGGTTTGTGGTGTGGCTTCCTCTATCTTTGGATTTCACTATCATATCAGCAACATACACCTCTACCTCATTATGCATCATATCATGTAACAAGGTCGTAGCCATCCTTTGATAAGTTGCCCTAGCATTCTTAAGGCCAAAACAACATTACCGTGTAACAATAGATTCCCCATTCTGTAGTGAAAGTGGTTTTGGTCATATCTTTAGGAGCCATCTTGATTTGGTTGTATCCTGAAAGACCATCCATGAAGGACATCAAGGCACTTCTCGCCATGTTATCCACTAAGACGTCAATGTGGGGGAGGGGAAAGTCATCCTTAGGGCATGCCATATTCAAGTCTCTAAAATCTACACATATCCTTACCTTTCCATCCTTTTTAGGTACATGCACGACATTGGCTATCCATTCAGCTTGGTTTATGGGATTGACGAACCTTACCCTTTAATTGCTTAGTGAATTCCTCTTTGACCTTTAAAAGCCACCTAGTCCTCATTCTTCTCAATTTTTGCTTGACAAGCACCATGTGGTCATGGGTAACAATGTGATGTTAAGCTATTTTGGGGTCAATTCCAAGCATATCTTCATCGGACCATGCGAACACCTCTTGAAATTCCATAAGGAGTTCTTGAAGATCTTTCTTTTCTTTTTCATTTAGAGTTAAGCCAATTTTAGTTAAGTGTGAATTTTCATCATTTCTCAAATTAATAGTTTTAAGAGTTGGTTCCATAGGTTCAATTTTCTTTTCCAATTGCTTATTAATTTCATTTTCAAATTCATTTGAATCATTTAAGTGCAAAATTTCAATGTTATGGGGCACATCAAATTAAACTAAATTTGAATTCATCTTATTGAAAAGTGCATTGGAACTTGCATTACAAAAATATTTTCCCATATTCTAAGAAAATCCAACCCAAGTCCAATTATTAATGGACCCTACAATAGGCATGATGAATTCTTCCTTCTTTCTCTCTGAAGGCTTGCCGATCCTTCCTTTGTTCCTTTTCAACCCGCCTTCTTTCTTCAGGGGTTCCCACATATGCATAGCTTCAGTCATGTCATACAAATCTTTGCCCCCTTTGGGGAAGTCTCCCCTCACCTCATCAAGGAACCAATCACCATCATCTCCACTCCAACAGCTAATCATTTCATTGTCTCCTTCTTCTTTGTTCATTACGAGGTATTGGTCGTCATTAGAAGAAGGGTCCATGTTGCGTTCAAGTACGAAGCAAGCTAGGGTGACTTAGATTGCCCCTACCTTCGAGGTCCATTCTGGCCAATCGTGATCTTCCCATGATCCTAGGGCTCTTTGGAAAGTCCAAAGTCCGAGAGCATCCTTTAGTTGCAACTTGAATATTGGTAGAGGTAGGTGAATTTTCCCTTCTACCATCACGTGATTGATGCCTTCTTGAGTTACCCCCCTTGGTTCATGCTCAGCCTTGCACCTTCAACTTCCTCTTTCTCAATTTCGAAAAGGTGACCTATTATCTTCTAAAGGACCTCAGCTTGTGCCTCCACACTCTTAAGCATCTTTTGCATGAAGACCTTCTCGCTAGCAACATCCATCCTTCCTTCTTGGTAAGCCTTCAATTTGGATGTCTCGCCTTCCATTGGACTTGGATTGGAGTGTAGTCTAGAAAGAAACCCCATTTTTATTAAGCTCATGTCCCAAAAAGGTTCTTTTTTACTTTTTTTAGATGTTCTTGGAAAATTCTTTAAGTTTATTTTAATGGAGGCCCAATTGCAATACCACTCCCTTCCTTCTCATAGATCCTTGCCCCTTGTTTCATTGGGCTTTGGTCCATTTACGATAAAGCTCTCATCTTACTCTTATGTGCCTTCATTAGAATGTACTTTGGAATTTTCAACCCTTTGTCTCAAACTTGGGCCTGCAATGTATTTATCACTTTTGGGCTTTTCATTTCTTTATTATTTCTTTTTTTTTTCCTTGAAATAGCCCTCTAGCTAGAATATTTTGTGGCCTTCCTTTCAAAGTCTATGAAATTCTCATCATCTTGGGCCTAGGCATACAACAAAGAGACCCAAGATTAGGGAGTTTCATTTCGGCTTTGAAGGATATTGGATGCTAAGTCCATAGCATACTTGTTACCTTAGGCCCTGAGACCTCTTTTTCAAAAGGGCTTTTCCCACTTGGGCCTACGATAGCAATTAAGCTATAGTCTTATGAACCTTTCAAGTTAAGATATACCTCTGGATTTAGGGACAAGTCTCTTATATGTGAGAACTTCTTTTCTTTTGTCCCACAACATCTTAGGGTATACCATAACTTTAGGGTTATCCTTTCCATTTTTATACCTTCATTTGTCTTTTAGGATTAGGTGAACACATGATATATGGTTGAACAAACAAAAGATAGATAAAGGGTACCCTTCATGGTAGAATCTAGGTTGTCTCTAGTGTGAGTAGGTTCCCTAAGGCTAAAGGGATAGATAAGTAGGTCACTCACAACCAGGTGGGCTATGATTCCAACTAAGGGCCTAAGTGGACCCTATAGTGGATTGGTAGCAAACCTTTAACATACTCAAGGCCCATTATAGGTGATGGCACTGATTGCGAGTTGGTGGGATGAACTTCAAAAAATTTGGGCCCAAATGGAATCTTCCATCTTCCCACTCATCACCAAGGTTAAGGGACAAAAGATAACAAGTGACGTGTGTGCAAAACAAAGATTGAAACAATCTTTATTAAAGTTAAGACATAGGACACATAGGAATTAAACTTATAATCCCAAGTGGAGTCGCCACTATAGGCGCAGGGGAAAAAGAATGAAGTCTCCACCTGGTTATATGGTCTTGGAACCATGAATATAGCATCCTTTTAAAGAATGACCTTCAATCTTACTACTAGAGTTTGGGTTCAAAGTTTAGGCTCCCAAGATCTCCCAATCTTAAGGTTGGCCTCCCATCATTGTGTCTTATGTCTTAACCCTATAAATAAATAAATAAATAAATAAAACCATCTAAATACTTGCATTCTAAACTCACGCACACACTAACATGCATCTAACAAATAACATCATTCATCCTTAAACATATACTTATCTATCCACAAACAAAAGGAAGCCAAACACACAAAAGAAAACCCTAACATTCATCTAAAACTTAACAGCAATTTAAACATGGTAGCAAGCATATCATCAAACAAAACATATCAAAAACAAATGCTAAAACACTAGAAACCCTAATCATACATTTAAAAAAATTAAAAAAAATAATAATAATAAAAATTAAAAAAAATTAAAAAATTAAAATAAAAAAAAATAAAAACCTAACACAAATGCATGAACATTGCTAATGCATGACTTACACTTTACTTACCTCTCAGCAACATAACACCTATGGCATCAATGCATGAGCATGTGGATGAATGGCATGGCATTAAAACTATAAAAAATAATAATAAAATAAAATAAAACCCTAACCTAAACCCTAATCTAAACATGTGATAACAAACAAACACATTAAAATGTAAACAGACAATTATAGGGACTAAAAACATGTGAAAAGGAGGTTGTGCAAACAAACATATGAAAGCAAAACCAAAACAAACAAAAATAACGGTTTATGGTTAACAACATCACGCACGCTGGAATAGGTCTGTGTACACATGAGTTCCACCTGCGTGCATAAGCTAGATCATGTGCATGCAAATCCTTACCCAGAAACCCTAATTAACACAGAAACAAGGCAAAAGTAAAACGAAACATAAAACAGGAAATCTAGCAACCTAACATGCTTAAAGCTATAAAGAAAACCTAAAACTAACCTAAACAACATATGAAAGCAAAACCAAAACAAACAAAAATAACGGTTTATGGTTAACAACATCACGCACGCTGGAATAGGTCTGTGTACACATAAGTTCCACCTGCGTGCATAAGCTAGATCATGTGCATGCAAATCCTTACCCAGAAATCCTAATTAACACAGAAACAAGGCAAAAGTAAAACGAAACATAAAACAGGAAAACGAAACACAAAAACATGTGAAAAGGAGGCTGCGCAAACAAACATATGAAAGCAAAACCAAAACAAACAAAAATAACGGTTTATGGTTAACAACATCACGCACGCTGGAATAGGTCTGTGTACACATGAGTTCCACCTGCGTGCATAAGCTAGATCATGTGCATGCAAATCCTTACCCAGAAACCCTAATTAACACAGAAACAAGGCAAAAGTAAAATGAAACATAAAACAGGAAATCTACCAACCTAACATGCTTAAAGATATAAAGAAAACCTAAAACTAACCTAAACAACATATGAAAGCATAAACCAAACAATGAAAAGGATTAAAACAAGGATTAAAGCAGAAAACAAAGAGAAAAGCTTTAAAATAAAACCTTAAAAACAAAAGCTCCTAGACTTGATTTTTGACCGTTTCCCTTAGTTAAATCTATAACAATTCAATAAAATAGTGATTAGTAATCTTAAACTTGAAGGATTGGGACTAGAAAAGGTCCCAATCAAATAAAAATTACTTAAGGGTGTTTTGTGAGAAACTCCATTTTGATTCACTCTTTTCTAGTGAATCTTACTTTTTTCCCGTGAGATTTCTGTGTGTTTTGAAAATGTTCCATGTAAGGCTTTTTATAGTGGAAAAAATGGGATTTGGAACAGCTCCTAAACGATGTGGGATTCATTCCAAACCTCAACCATTATTTCAGAAAACTTTCATTTCTTATGCTTCTGAAACCCTAGCTGCATGAGCAAGATCGTGCCTATGTACACATACATTGGCTCACATACGTAGGCTGCGACCCACATATGCAAGCTGAGGTCTACTTTGGTTATTTTATTTTCAAAAATAGATTTTTGCATATTTAAAATGTTATTTTTTCCATTTTAACACTCCTCAAGTCAATTTAATATATCATTGGGCTCTAAACTGGCCTTGGGCCTTAGAGTTCGAGCATCATTAGGGAACAGGGGCCCGAGTCATAAGGGGTACAAAATGTGGTGTCTACAGAAGGCTTCTTGAGCTTAGATTCCTCCAACCTAGTTACACGCCCTCCCATTTTCTTAAGGGCCTCTCCATGTTCATCCAAAGCCTTAAGGATATTTTATGCCATTGAGTCTTCCACTAAGGTAGTCATTGTTTCTTCTTGGTGTGTGCCTTCAATCTTAATCAAGTGCTTTCCTTTCTTTTGAATCCAAATAGGAGTGGGGACATGTTTTCTTGACTTTGACAATGCAATGATTCCTAAAAAGTACCATTTTCATTAAGTTCATGTCCCAATTAAAGGTTTTTTAACTTTTTAGATGTCCTTAGAAAATTTTTAAGTTCATTTTAATGAAGGCCTAATTATAATATCACTTCCTTCCATCTCATGGATTTTTGCCCCTTGTTTCGTTGGGCATTGGTCCATTTACAATAAAGCTCTCATCTTACTCTCATGGGCATTCATTAAGATGAACTTAGAAATTTTCAACCCTTTGTCTCAAACATGGACTTACAATGTATTCATCACCTTTGGGCTTTTCATTTTTATTCATCATTTCATTTTTTTGAAATAGCCCTTTAATTAGAATATATTGTAGTCTTGCTCTCGAAGCCAATGAAGTTCTGATCACTTTGGGCCTAGACATATAATAAGGAGGCCTAAGATTAGGGAAGTTCATATTGGCTTTGTAGGATTTTGGATACTAAGTCCATAGCATATTTGTTACCTTAGGCCCAAAGTCATCTTTTTCAAAAGGGCTTTTTCCACTAGGGCCTATGATAGCAATTAGACTATGGTCTTATGAACCTTTCAAGTTAAGATATACCTTTGGATTTAGGGACAAGCCTCTTACATGTGAGTACTTCTTTTCTTTTATCCCAACACATTTTAGGGTATAGCATAACTTTAGGGCCATCCCTTCCATTTTTACATATATATTTTTTTGTTCTTTAGAATTAGGTGAACACATGACATATGGTTAAACAAATAAGAGATATAAAGGGTGTCCTTTGTGATAGGGTCTAGGACCTCTCTAGTGTGGGTAGGCACCCTAAGGCTAAAGGAATAGATAAGTAGGTCACTCCCAACTTAGTGGGCTATGATTCCAACCGAGGGCCTAAATGGACCCCATAGTGGATTGGCAGCAAACGTATAACGTACTCAAAGCCCATTATAGGAGATGGCACCAACTATGAGTTGGTGGGATGAACTCCAGAAGATTCCATCTTCCCACTCATCACCAACCGACATTAAAGGACAAAAGAAACCAAGTGATGTGTATGTAAACAAGTATTGAAATATTTTTATCAAGGATAAGAAATAAGACACATAGGAATTAAACTCACTATCCCTAATGAAATCGCCACTGTGGACACAACGGAGGAGTCACCACCTAGTTTTGCAATGGCCTAGGAACCATGAATATAGAGTGCTTTTGAGGAAGGACCATTGATCTTATTGTCAGAGATATGGGTTCGAAGTTTAGATACGTTCTTGGGAAGGTGTTAGGCTTCCAAGAACGCCCAACCTTAAGGTTAATGTCGACGCCAGGCTGCAAACTGCTAGAAAAAACCACCGTCGAGCCTTCGTTCAACCACCCCCCGTGGTAACACTCCCACGCGCAGGGCCTATTAGAGGCCCTTCTCAATAATGGTGTGGTTCGCGTGGAGCTTCGGGTGCTCTCTCTCTCTCTCGGGGGAGGAAGGTAGGTCTACCTTTGGAGGTGTGGCAGGAATCTTAGCCAAATTTTAAGTGATTACCAAAGGTAAGTGAAGTCACCACCAATCATTGTGTTTTTCTAAGGTGTGATTGGTCACCTGTTTCGAGTTGATTTTATTACCAATCCTAGGCTAAGAAAAAGGGTATTTTTCCTAATCTAATGTGGATGGCAAAAAATCTTGATTCTTGAGTTCAAAAGTTTGGTTACATGTGGGGAAGGTGTTAGGCACCCCATAACTCCTATCCAAGGACAGTCATTTGTTTTGATAAAACCTTAATTTTCAAAGATTGGCAATAAAAAACATGATTTTGGCATTGGCTTTCGGGGCTTTGCATGCATGGAGGGCTTTAAGGTTTGGCTTATGAATGGTTGTGGTCCCAATCTATGCTTTCCTAAGGCATTTGGGCAAAGTACCAGATTTCCACAGCAAAAATCCGGCGACATGTCACCTTACTTTCGCGGCGGAAAGTAGGCATCACTTTGCCTTAGGTGACATGAATTGTGACAGTCACACCGGAAAGGGCGAGCAAGTATATATATACATACATCATGCACAATGCAAGCACACAGAGTAGGAAAGTAAATGCCTAAATCCCTAGGTGCAGGAAAGTTAACAAAGGTCACCATACTCAAGAGATGAGTATGAATGGTACATGGCATAATATACCTAATACAACCCTTCTAAGAGAGAAATGAGGGAGGAAGGAAGAGGGTTTAAAAGAGAACATAACCAAATGGGAGAGGCTAGACCCCTAAATCTATTGAACATAGTCTCTTGGCTTATATCCACATGCTCACATGCTCGCCCTTTTTGCTTGTGCCTAGGAGACAGTGTCTTAGCTCCATGCGTCCTTGCTCCATGTGTGTACATGCAAAGGCAAAGACGAGAAACCAGCAGACAAGCAATGGAAGGAAAAAAATGCAAAGAGCATATGAAAGGGACATAAAGCAAATAAGCATGATAGACATGGCAAACAAGTGAGAAGGCAAACAAGCAAGAAAGCAAACAAAAAGTGGTGTCCGCGAGGGACAAATGTAGGTTTGGATCAAATGTCCATAACTTCATTGTGTTGAAGCATGGACGACACGCTAGCAAGCAAGACTCATGCATGGACATGTGAGCAAGTGTGTAAAGATGCATAGAAAGCCAACGGGTGGCACAAACAAGCATGGTAAGCATAGCATCGCGCAGAGCGGAAAAGAGAAGGGTACACAGGGAGCAACCCGGCATCTGGAGATGCCTCCCAAATGGTTACATCTGAACAAGGCCTCATGGGTGTTGGATGTAACCACACAAGGTCAAGCCCGCGGAGGGCGCCAAACATGGTAAAGCCTAGAACTAGAGAGGCTAACACAAGCATAAAGCATAGAAGCAAGCAAGCATAGACATGAAAATAGGATGATCCAAACCCTTTGATGTGAGCCTTGGTGTATGGACAATGACAAAGACCATAGCGTCTAGATCAGGTCTTAACCATTAGGCCAAAACACAAGAAAATGCGATTAAATGAACAAAAAGGCTACAATAGCACATGGCATGACAAACAATGTCTAGGCCTAAGCACATAAACATGGCATAGAGCATATAAGCACATAGATCTAACATAGGAGATGGCACAAGGCATGTAGCAATGAAGAACCAAACACCAAAGCACACGGAGAAGTAGATCTAAACATATAAGCATGTAGATGTACATCTAAGCATGTGGATATGGTCACAAAGACATGGAAGAATAGAAATTAGAGTATGGATATAGGCATAGAAGTGTAGGACGTGCATACAAACATGTAGATCTAAGCACGGCATAACCATAGACATGATATCAAGCATGTGGGCATGAAGACCAAAACATCAACACATAAGAAAGAAGGATCTAAACATGGCATAAAGCATAAAGCATGAAGGAAAGGCAACTAGCAAATGAACAATCATGGAAGCATATGGAAATAAACCAAAAACACGCTAGAAGCAAAATAAAGCAAAGAGCATGCTAGATAAAGCAATAAATCATGTTATTAAGGCAAGAGAAAGCAAATAAAAGCTAGATGAAGCTTTAAAAAAAAGGGGTATGGATAGTAGCTAAAAAGCTACATTCATACCCCCTTTAAACCTCAAATCCAAGGTATGGAACCAAGGAGAGGAAGATGGAGGGTATGAACACTACCTTGTATTTTTGGTGAAGAGAAGAATCAAGAAACTTTGATGTGTTTTTTGTGTTTGGGAGAGAGGAGAAAAGCTCAGAAATCATCCAAGCAGAGAGCAGGCAGCCAGGAAGTCTCTTCTTTTGGTCTAGAGGTGCTTGGGGCCTTTTATAGCCCCTGCAAGGATTACGAGACGGCAGCCCTTGTAGGGCTGCCAGTGGCCCTTCAAGGGCCACCACCGTTTAATGGTCCTGACTGGGGTTAATCTTGACACCCTTGGAAAGATCTTGATTTCCAGTTTCTAAAAAAGGTATGGAAACTCGAAAATCCAACGGTCGGATCAAAAGTTATAGCTCCAGAAGTTAGCGGTGCATCGATCAGTGCGTTAACCTGGTTTTCATGATATCTTGACCGTTCTAACTCTGATTTCGACCCATGAATAGTCGTTGGACTAAGAATTTGATAATCTTCACAATGGCACTAGTTTCAACCCGTTCTGACGGCCAGATCAAAATTAGGGTTTTGGGGCCCACCAAGAATCAACTCCAGGTCAAACTTGGTCAAAGTTGCCAAAAATCTCCGAGCAACTTGAGTTTGTTGTAAAACTATGAAAAGTGATATTTTGAGGGGATTTTATCCTTGTTTGACTTACAGCCAACCTAGGGTTAACTAGGGGCATTTTGGTCATTTTGGCTGAAAGAGGCATTTTGAGTGCTCTTGTGTTTGAATGGGTTGCGCCACATCATTCTGTATGTTCTCGCGGCCCCATGGAAAGAAAAAAATATTTTTGGATTTTTTGCGATCTAGCACGCAAATCGAGGGCAGACAAAATATGGTATCAACAGCTGGCCTCCCATCATTGTGTCTTACGTCTTAAATTCGATAAAATCATGTTCAACACTTATGTCATAAACTCACACACACACTAGCATACATCTAAGCATATAACATGGCATCATCATCCCAAAACACATACATATCCATCCATAAAGTATAAGAAACCAAACCACACATATACAATCCTAGCATTCATCTAACATGTGAAAACCCTATCATGTCATATATAAGGCAGCAACTTAATCATGGTAGCAAGTACATCATTTATCAATTAAACACAAAATGCAACACAACAACACATGTACATGTTCATCAAACAACACATATGCATGTGAATGTGAATGTATGACTTACCTTTACTTACCTTGCAGCAACTCAACACCCATGGCATCATGCATAGGCATGTGAATGCATGTTCATGGTATCAAACTAAGAAACAAAAGATGAAACCCTAATCTAGCATATCAAAGGTAAATAATAATAAAACAAGTCAAACAGAGGCATCAGATACACATATACATAAAAAGAAACTTAAACAAGAACATGTGATATAAGAAAATAAAATGAGACTGAAGCAGAAGACTAAACTAAGGTTTCTAGGCAACGGCCTACGTACACATACTAAAGGCTGCATATGTAGGCCAAGCACCTGCATGCATAGGAGGAGGCCCATGTACGTATGCATAAGGAATGCGTGTGCAGCTATACTCGAAACCCTAACCTAGAAACTGTAACGCAAAAAAATAAAGCACAAATAAAAACCCTAATTTTAAAAACCAAATATGCTCAGGATATAAAGAAAACTATAAAACTAACCTAAACAAACATATATATATATATATATAAGCATAAATAAAGCAAACAAAAAAGTTTAAAACTGAAAAGAAAGACTGAAAAGAAAAAGGAATGAAAAGAAAGAGTTGGACTCAATACCTCAAATGAAAAGCTTTATAAGCTGATTTTGACTGTTCCCCCTAGTCAAATCTATCACAATTCAATAAAAATGTGATTAGCAACGTTAAACAAAAAGGATTGGGGCCAAAAAAGGTCCTAATCGAACAAAATTGACTTGAGGGTGTTTTGTGAAAAACTCCCTTGTGATTTATTATTTTCTAGTGAATCTTGTATTTTCCCCATGGGATTTCTATGTGTACTGAAAATATACTATGTAAGGCTTTACATAGTGGAAAAATGGGGTTTGGAACAGCTCCCAGACGATGTGGGATTCATTCCAATCCTTAGTCATTATTACAGAAAAAATTTCTTTTTTATATCTCTAAAACCCTAGTTGCTTACGCAGGCTACTGCCCACGTACGTGGGTTAAGGGCCACTTTGGTCATTTTATCTTCAAAAATAGATTTTTGCTCATTTAAAAGTTTATATTTTCCATTTTAACACTCCTTAAGTCAATTTGATATCTGATTGGGCTCAAAACTGGCCTTAGGCCTTAGAGTTTAGGCATCATTAAGAAATGAGGGCCCTAGTCGTAAGGGGTACAAAATGCGGTGTCTATATCCGGCCCAAGGACTCCACATGATCTGTGACAACACATGGGGTTAGAAAGAGAACCTTAAGAAGCATGCAAATAGTGGAAATTGGTATATGTTTCTAACTTACATAATTGAGAAAAAGCCTATCAAGGTGAGCCCTAAGTGAGGTGACCCTCCTCCTCAAGCCCACCGGAGCCCCCCTAGCAATAAAACCATACTCCACGGCCCAATGCTAAAATATGATAGTGTACAAGATTCAGAATAGCAATTTGCAAGATCACAGTTTGCAAGATTTAGAGACAACAGTTTGCAAGAGGTTATGGTACACGATAGTTTGCGAGGTTCAGATATGGTATAGTTTGCAAGACACATATGGTGGGGTAATAGTTTGCAAGATATAGGTGTGGATGCAATTAACAAGAATACGGTACATAATCCTAACATATATGGCATGTGGATGTATGACTATAAGAATGAGAATGCATGAACTACAAGAGAAAAGAGAGAGAAACTAACCTAGAAGAGCTTCTAAGGCCCCACTAGCCGGTGCAGTGTCCCCCGACTTAAAGCATCGAAGGAAGGAGCTGTTGTTATCCTTACTACTCCATTCTAGCAAGTGAGATAGAAGGAATCAGTGGAAAGAATGTAGGAACTTTTCTTGGGTGCCATTGAAGGAGATGAGAGAGTTTGAGAGAGAAGTTGAGATTGAAAAGGAGGAGAGAGTCAGATTGTGAAGGAATGAGAAAGAGGCAGTAGGTTTTTGTAGAGAGAGTTAGAGAATGTGAAGAGATGAGGGACGATGAAGAGAACGAAAGAAAAAGAAATGGTTGGTAATCGTTGGGAAAAAGATGAAAAGGCGGGAACACACTTGGTGGCTAAACTACTTGTAGTTTAGGCCTCCCCGCTAAACCATGTGTAGTTTTAAAAAAAATATATATATATATATATATATATTTCAAATATCCCCATGGAGTTCGCAAGAGGCCAGAAGTGCAAAGAAAAATTCAAAAATACACCCAAAAGTGACAAAAATGCCCTCAGTAGGCAAGGAGCACAAAGACCCTAAAAAAGCATCCTCAGTGGATCAAAAGCATCAAAACACCCCTCAATGGACAAGAAATCATCATGAAAACTCCTCCATGAGTCAAGATCATCAATTAAATCCCAAGTAAATCCAATATCATAGATGGACTCCCCCGTGAGTCCAAGGCACAAAAGCAACTCCCTCAAGAGTTGTAAGAAAAATTTCCCCAGTAGAGTTTGGTAAAATCCCCTTGAGGGTGGTGTCAACATCAATTCTCAGTAAGTCACAAGAAAGAAGAAGATAGTTATTCTCCAATGGAAGAAAGTTCCCTAGTGAACAACACACCATCAGAAAATCCCCAGTAAGCTACCCCTTCTTCAATAGGTCGTACACCATCAAGACTTCGTGGTAGGTCAAATCATCACCAAAACACTTTTCAACAAAATTATAATCCCCAGTGAGTCCTTTAGCATCCCTAGTGGATCTTTAATCCAAAAATAGTCAAGCAAGTCAAAAAATAGAACTTGTGCACATATCCTCTGGGAATTGAATATGCAGGCACAGATCTTATACAACACAGAATTCGTGCACATATCCTACAGGAATTGAACATGCAAGCACGAAACCCCATACATGTTAGAAAGGAAGAATATAGAACTTGTGCACATATCATCTGGGAATTGAATATGCAGGCACAGATCCCATACAAGTCAGAATTCATGCATATATCCTTTGGAAGTTGAACATGCAGGCACATCATATGGATTTCACACACATATCCTATGGGAATTGAACATGCATGCATGGTAGAAGAGGTAGAGATAGAGATAGAGACCAAGGTCACCCCGAAGCAAGAGCGTCACCAGAGTAGGTAGAGATAGAGACTGAAGACAAGTACCACCCACAGAAGTTTGAGACAAGAGCTCCAGATGGACACCACTGATATATATCCTTTTAAAACTTGTAAGAGCACCCTTGTTTGTTTGTTTGTTTGTTTGAGCTTGTAAGAGCACCTTTATTTGTTTCTTCTTTTTAGTGACTCTAAGATAATGAGTCACTCACCTTTTGCTTGCAATTGGCAAAACATGTCCTAGAATAGTGAACCTGCCAATGCTCATTTCTCGAGCAACAAAGGTGAGAATTTGGACATACAAATTCCATGCAGCTCTTTAGAGTTGCACCCCACCCTATGTATGCGTGATATGTGTCGTGTGCATGGCTTAGGCCCAAGCTATACATAGAAACAAAATTTTTGTCCCTTATTCTTTTTTATTCTGTTAACGAAGCTCATGAATTAAAAGAAGGGCATTTGTAGACCCACATTTTGTACCCCTTATGACTCGGGCCCCTATTCCCCAATTATGCTGAATTCTAAGACCCAAAGTTGGTTTAGGGCCCAATCATATGTTAAATTGACATAAGAAATGTTAAAATGAAAAATATAACTTTTAATGAGTAAATAAATCTATTTTTGGAAAAGTGAGGCCAAGGTAACCCTCACTATGCGAACGCAAGAATCGGCCTACACATGTAGCTTTCTGCATGCACATGCAGGCACGATCTTGCGCACATATAGTGAATTCTAGAAACTAAACAAGGCAAGTTTTCTGCGTCAATGTTGAGGTCTAGAATGAATCTCACATCGTCTGAAAGTCATTCCAAACCCTTTTTTCATACTATAAGTAGCCTTACTTGGTATAGTTTCAAAACACACAAAAATCTCACAAGAAAACACTAAGATTTACTAAAAATAGTGAATCAAAGAGGGATTTTTCACAAAACATCCTCAAGTCAATTTCAGGGCCTTTTCAAGCCTTGATCTTTGAGTTTAAGATTACAAATCACTCTTTTATTGAATTATGAATAGATTTGATTGAGGATAACGGTCAAAAATCAAGGTTGAAGAGCTTTTGTTTGAGGTATCCAGTCTAAACTTTTCTTTTTCTTTTCTTTTCCTTTTTGCACTTTAATATTTCTGTTTGCTTTAGTTTTTGTTGTTTTATGTTTTAACATGTTTATATAGTTTAGGTTTATTCACTTGTACATCTTAAAAGCATATTAGGATGTTAGATTTATCGTTTTGAAGTTCTGTTGTGTTTTCAAGGTTGTTGGGCAAAAACCCACGTGCCTATAATCTTGCCTGTGCACGCAGGGTTGTTCATGCATGCACATCAACCAATCCAAAAATCCTAATTTTATTGTATCTGTTTTTGCTTCCGTTTTCACATGGAATACTTCTGTTTAGCCTCTTTTTCATGTTTCTATGTTTTTTAAGCTTTTGTTTTCACATGTTTAATTGCTTGTTTGCTTTCACATGTTAGAATTACAGTTTATTTTGCGTTGTATTTATTTCAATGCCATGATCATGCATTCATATGCCCATACATAATGCCATAGTTGCTAAGTTACTGCAAGGTAACTTAGGTAAGTCATGCATTCATATGTACATGCATGTGTTTGTTTTACAAGCTTTACCTTTCTTTGATGAATATGTGAATGCAATGCTTTTAATGATGACATGATGTGCTTGTTGCCTATACCCCTGCCTTGATTTGATGATACATGTTGCTGCCTTGTTTAAGATGATCTGTTATGCCATAATTAGATGAATACTAGGATGATGTGACCTGTATGCAGGGACGAACCCAGGAGGCGGCCCAAGGGGGCCTGGGAATCTAAGTGTTGACCTACACTTCCAAGGAATCTAAGTGTTGACCTACACATCCATCTCTACAAATTAATTGTATTGGGTTCAGACCTTAATCCAAGCCCATTCTGAGGGGGTGGGGCTTAGGATTTTACACCTCTACTATGGACACAAAGGGAGGAGACGTCACCTTGTTTTTGCAATGGCCTAGGTGTTAGGGTCATATTTTATTGTAATTGGCTAATCCTTTGACAAAATGCACTTTACTTGTAATTGGGTAGATCTAAGATGAGTTTAGTACTTAAAAAACATGTTGTTTAAGTCAAATATTAAAGACATAAAGATTGGTCCAAGAAACAAATGAAGAAAAGCTATTCATTTAGTCTTAACAGAGAGCTTGACAAATGCTTGCTATCGAAACTTAATGTGAAGCTCGATAGATAGCTTGATAGTAGCTCAATTTAGAATTTCCACATCTGAAATTTGGCCCAGGCTTTTGTATTTATTTAGGGTTTCTTTCCTCACAACCCTAGACATATATATGGCTTATTTTAAGAGCCTTCATACACGGATATAGAAACCAAGAGACTTATTCTCTCTGTGTGAAACTACTGCGTTTATACACCATAAGGTTTTGAACCCAAATGCTTCCTGATCTTCATTGTTGATGAAGTGAAGAACTTTGCAACCAACAACATCTATTCAAGTTACTGGAGTTAGTCACGTACTGGGATCCATGCAAAGGGTATGTCATGATAGGCCAAAAATGTATTGACCCCTTTGGTAAATTAATCAATTAATTAGCCAAGTTAATTAATTAGATTCAATTACATGCAATAAGTGTGGTAGCACAAAAAAATCACCAACTAAATTCAATGCAATGGAAAATAAATTTGACACAAGTAATTTGTTTATGAATGGGGTAAACTACCAAGGCAAAACTCTACTGGGTGAATTTAAGATCACCATTCCCAAGAATCCACTATTATCAAAACAAGCGGTTACAAGTAAAAGGAATCCCAGTACCTAATACCAACATACAGTTGAACCCTTATCCCAATAACCAACTAGACTTGTAATGTAGTGGCAATCTCTCCTTTCAATGCACGGCTCCCAGTACGTGAATAACCAATGATGCACGGATCTCAGTACGTGACTAACACAACAACTTAAGGAAGATGTTGGCTGCAAAGTTCTTCAATTCATCCAACAATGAAGATCAAGAAGCTCCTTAGTTACAAAACCCTTAGCCCAAAGACGCAGTAGCTTCTACAGAGAGGAAGATGAACTAAGAAAAATTGTATCTCCAGTCACAATTTGCATGCACAATGACTTTTCATCAAGTTGCATCCCTTGCATTTCCTTGCATCACCTTTAACGGCCCTTAAAATAATCCTTATATATGTCTAGGGTTGTGAGAAAAGAAACTCTACATAAATATACATGGATATGCATGAAATCAGATCAAAAAATCTAAATTTCGTAATTCTCGATAGATACAACTTCTGTCAAGCTGCTGTCGAGCATCAGCATTAAACCTCAATAGATATGATCGGTCATGATATTTGTCAAGCTTTAATGAACAACACTTCTTCACTTGTTTCTTAGACAGATTTTAAATAGCTTCAATACTAAACTTGAACTCTTGTATTGGAAAATCTGGTTTTGTATCTCATACAAAACACACAGCGGAAGTAACAAATACTGATCTATTTCATTCATGACTGATAACATGCACTATGTAAATTTCAGAATTTAAGAATAAGATAGCGTACCTTGGTGCGATGAAATTCAAAACAAAATATTAGAAGTACTTGGGAACACTTTTAATCTTCACTCCAATTCCACTTTACGCCCAAGAAGTGTGGTCTCTCAATCAATTTCCATGGGAGACTAATCGAGTGGCTTCACTCACACATACACACCATTTCACAATGATGTCTCTCTTAAAAAAAAAAATTATGTATGTTTCTCCCTTTATAACTAACTGATTATCTAATTGGGTTGGCCTATTGAGCCTTTCCGATTGGGCTAGCCTATTGGGCCTTTCCAATTGGGCTTTAGTGTGTGGTTTGGAGTGGGACCAAAAGGAACCAATAAGACAATAGCTCCAATGGGCCTTGGGGCTTTCTGTCAACTCTTGACAAGTCCAAAATTACCATTAATTATATTTAATACCACTATATAAATATAATTGCACTCTAGACCTTATTAATAAATTATATTCCAAGACTTTATTATACATGCAACCCTTTCATAAAATATTCATAGTAATTCAAAGTCATGAATGTAGACTGCCACTTTGAATATTACTATCTCTTAATTCTTGAGTACTCAGTTTAATCCTTTAAGTTATTTATCATATATTTATGAAATCCAATTTCATAAATATATACTTTAGTAATTTCTTACTAAAGTGGTTAGGCCTAACTCTCTGAATAACTGAACCCATTAAACTTATCTCAAGGGAATATTTTATATCTCCATTAAGAGACTATGAATTTCATCTTGAGAATATATGTTTCATCAACAATTAATGTGGCTACCCAACATACTGAGATTTTGACCGTTACTTTAGATCTCACTCGTTATATATCAAAGCAACCTACACCTCATGATCAGGTCCATTATTCTCTCAGGATTAAGAGTTCATGCAAATAGAAGTCGTGAGATTTATTATTCATTTGATAGTCATTAGGAGAATAATAAATCTCACAGCGATCTAGTTCAATATGTCTAAACTCTTAAAACATATCAACATATCAACTAGAAGTCTCCACTTCCATAATCAAGACAAATCATCTTAGTTGATATGTTATAGTCTTCGCAGATGAAATGCCCAATTTCATCACTGACTACGAACCAAAATTTTAAGTTTACAAAGAACTTGTGATCCATATCTTCTATGACTAAATCACATAAATCACATACTATGCATCTCATGGACTGTATGATAATGTCTGAATATTCATGTTACCATTATTTTAGATAATAATAAAGAAACTTTATTAATCACAACATTAAGTCATACATAATAACATACATAGCATCTTACAATTGGATTTAAGGGCACTAATCCTAACATCTTGTTCTTTGAAGTACTAAACCCATCCTGGATCTACCCAATTACAAGTAAAGTGCGCTTTGTTAGAGGATTAGCCAATTCACTAAACATAAGTTTCTAACAAGTCTCACATATGTCTTAGCAAGTCACATATTGGAGGTTTGTGCATCAAAGTAAAGAAGACTACTTCAAGATCAAGTCCAATTGAGTATTGGAGCAAAGGTTTAGTTGTAGGTTGGTATTTCGGGATAGGCCGGGATAGTTGGTAAGATTCCTTATACTTGTAACCTCTTGATTATTGATTATGAATTCTTGAGAGTGGTGACCTTAAAATCACCCGGTGGGAATTTTTTTCCTTGCGAGATTTTCCCCATTTGTCAATAAATCACCATGTCTAATTTATTTTATGTTGTACTTAGTATTTTTGGTGATTTGTTGGTGCCTTCATGATTTGCATGCAATTAAACCTAATTAATCAACTTGGATAATTGAATAATTAACCAAGGTTAAGCTATCTTAACCCAACAAGTGGTATCAGAGCAGGCACACTCTGATTAGGTTTTAATCTTCGTTGTGTGATCCATTGACCCTTATTGTCATGGAATCAAATTGCACGAAAAAATCTTTTTCTTCTAATACCTCTTGCGTTTTTAACCTTTACATGCTTAAGTTTCTCAAAACATGCAAGTCTAAAGGTTATTTGAAAGCTCTATTGATGATTATTAAAAAATGTCTATTTGTGAGTAGAAGAAGGCTAGATTGTCTCAAATTGTTTGTTTACAAGGGCATACGCATTAGAAAGATAATGGAAAGGGTAAAATCATGTGGCTATCAAATCAAGTAAAAGACCATACCTAATGACTTAACAAATAAGCACAAAATATGCTTCAAAATGCACTTAGCCTTCAAAGTCATAAACACCGGTCTATGGTATCTTGATAGTGGTTACTCAAGACACATCACCAAAGACCGCACTCTCTTCAAAGAATTTGAATCCAAGAAAGGTGAAATGTCACTTTTGGTAATGGAAGCAAATCCCAGATAAAGAGGAAGGGAATCATATCTTTACCAGGGTTACCGGATATTACCAATGTCTTGTATGTGGAAGGGCTAAGAGTGAATCTATTAAGCATTAGTCAGATTTGTGATCAAGACTTCATGGTGTTGTTTTCAAAAGGGAAATGTCTGGAGTTAAATGAGTCAGGTAAGCAACTCATAAGTGGAATTCGCACACTAAACAATTTCTATGGTCTAGTTCCTGATGTTGAGATTGTATGTAACAGCATTTGAATGCCAAATGAAGACTTATGGCACCAAAGGATGGGGCATACTAGCTAAAGCAACTATCAATTATGTCCAAGAACGATGTTGTTCTGGGAATGCTTAAACTCAGTAAGGTGACAAATGTTGTGTGTGGACCATGTCAACTTGGAAAATAAACAAAATCTCAACACCATGCCACTTTGACCACAGCCATAGCCAAACCTCTTGAGCTTCTTCATGTTGATCTGATAAGCCCAACAAGAACAAAATCCCTTGGAGGAAAGAAGTACATCATGGTAATGGTTAACGACTTTACCAGATTCACTTTGGTCATCTTGCTGCAATCTAAGTCTGAAGCTCCTCATCACATCGAGTTATTATGCAAAAGGGTGTAGAATGAGAAAGGATTGAAAGTTGATCAAATCCGAAGTGATCATAGCAAAGAATTTGAAAACTCTCAATTAGAGTCTTTCTACACAAGTGCTAGCATAGCTCAAGAATTTTCAACTTCTATCACTCCTCAATAGAATGGTGTTGTAAAGAGAAAGAATAGAGTCATCCAAGAAATGGCCAGAGCTATGTTACATAACAGGGATGTTGCAAAAGATTTGTGGGGAGGGCGGTTAACACTTCATGTCACATTGTGAATCTAGTGCATTTTAAACCAGGTACAAAGAAGACTCCCTATGGACTATGGAAAGGAAGAAAACCAAATGTGAAATATTTCAGAATATTTTGTAGCACTTGTTTCATTCTAAAGGACAAAGAGAGTGTGGGAAAGTTTGACACTTGAAGCGATAAAGGAATCTTTCTTGGGTACTCCTCCACAAGCAAAGGCTATAGGGTGCCGAACAAAAGGAATAGAAAGGTCATAGAGACTGTCAATGTTGTGATTGATGAAGTATCAACTCCAAAGTCTTCAAAAGCAGCTGAGCAAATGCCAAAGTCAATTCTCCCTCTACCTTTAGAGACTGACCAAGAAGTAGGTGATTAAGATTCTTCTCCCCCTACCTCACCTATTGCTATACAAGCCCCAAAAGACTCTTCTACATCTCCTCAACCTGAAGATCAAGTAGAAAGAGAACCTTCATCCAGAATCAAACTAAATCATCCTTTAGATATGAACATGGGAAACATGAATGAACTAACCTTGAGAAAGCGAACAGTTGATAAATATGTGGCTAACTTTGTTTCTTATTCATGTTATTTGTCTCAGGTAGAACCCGCCAAGGTTGAAGATGCTCTTCAAGATGAAAGCTAGGTTGAAGCCAAGCCATGCATGATGAACTTCATTAATTTCAAAGGAATGATGTTTGGACACTAGTACCTAGGCCAAAGGGAGAGAACATCATTGGCACAAAATGGATATTCCGCAACAAGACTAATGAATAAGGAAATGTGATTCGCAACAAAGTCAAACTTGTGACCTAAGGATACACTCAAGTAGAAGGAATGGACTTTGATGAAATTTTCACTCATGTTGCTCTCATTGAATCCATAAGAGTCTTATTTGCATTGGCATGTCACTTCAAGTTCAAATTATATCAAATGGATGTGAAGAGTACCTTTCTAAATGGTTTTCTCAAAGAGGAAGTTTATGTGGCTCAGCCCAAAGGGTTCATTGGCCCACACTTTCTAGATCATATGCTTTACCTTAAAAAGGCACTTTATGGATTAAAACAGGCACCGAGAACATGGTATGATTATCTCACTGAATACTTGGTGTCTAATGGCTTTATAAAAGGATAAGCTGATCGAACATTGTTCATCAAGAAAGTTGATGGAAAACCAGTCATAGCCCAAGTTTATGTAGATGACATCATCTTTGGATCTACAAAAGATAACTTGGCTCACTCATTCTCAAGCATAATGGAGATTGAATTCAAGATGAGCATAATTGGAGAATTGAACTACTTCCTTGGATTGCAGATTTGTCAAAGTGACTCAAGAATTTTCATCTCTCAATCTAAATATGCTAAAAATCTTGTAAAGAAATTTGGTTTAGAGTCTGCTAGCTCTATTAGAACACCTACGAGTCCAGATGTTAAACTCACTATTAACTTGTTAGGAAAGAGTGTTGATCCTTCTTTGTATAGAAGCATGATAGGTAGTCTCCTTTACCTTACTGCTAGTAGGCCTGACATTAGCTACAATGTGGGAGTGTGAGCAAGATATCATGCTAATCCCAAAGAATCTCACATCATTGCAATAAAACGTATCATCAAATATATTAAAACCACTAGTAACTTTGGAGTATGGTATGATAAAGATACTAATGATGTTTTAGCTGGATATTCTGATGTGGACTGGGTTGGGAATGTTGATGACTGGACAAGTACTTCTAGTGGGTGTTTTTACCTAGGTAATAACCTTGTCTCCTGGATAAGCAAGAAACATAACTATATATCTCTCTCCACTGCTAAGGCTGAATACATTGCTACTAGTAGCTGTTGCACTTAACTTCTTTGAATGCAAAACTCCTTCATAATTATGGTATTTGTCAAAAGCATCTTACTATCTATTGTGATAATACCAGTGCCACAATATCTCTAAAAATGATGTTCAACACTCTCAGACCAAACACATTGAGATCTGACATCACTTCATTCGTGAGTTGGTTGAAAATTGTACTCTCACTTTTGAGTTCATTCACACTAATGATCAAAAGGCTGATTTGTTCACCAAGCCTTTAGATGGTTGACACTTTGAATTCTTGCACCAAAACATTGGAGTTATATCCATTAACTGATCTCCTTCTCTCTCTCTCTCTCTCTCTCTCTCTCTCTCTCCTCTTCTTCATGCATATGCATCTAGTTTTGATGTTTTGTTTGTTTGTTTGTTTGTTTTTGCTTTGTTTTAATTTTTTTTTTTAATAAAAAAAGGGGAGAAATCAGAAAAATACAAAAACAATGTGTGTTTGTGTATAGTGGTACTTGTGTACCTTGGATGGCCTTTAAAACAAAGTTTCCCAACTTTGTATCTCTTGTAGCTTAGATGATCATCTTCATGCACAACTAAGCAATGTGTGATTTATGGCTCTTCTATGTGATTTGTATGAATTGGTTGATCTCTTATCTTTCATTTTTATAATCACTTTTTTTGACGAGAAGGACTAGAAAATTCTAAGAGAAAGACATAAATAACTATCTCACCACTAAAACTCGTCAATCATAAAAAAAATCTCTGTGCAATTCATAAAAGCCGTGCTCAGTAAGGTGTAGCACTTGCACAGCAAAATAAGGATGTTCAAGCTTACATATCTGGATATTTTCTTTTCTCTCTTATATGCCCAAACATGATATGCTTTAAAAAAAAATATGCTAACAACATGAAAAGCAAAAAGAATCAAAATGCTTTTAATATGGTTGCAAGCGTGTTTCTAGGAGATGTAAGAGTTATATGATATACCTCGAAGGTAATAGTCTCCATCAAACAATTATAATTATGTGTGAATGTACTTGATTCTCCTATATCATTACTTTTCATATAATGCTGTACTTATACTCTTTTGCAAAAGTTTCACACACAACACACATACTCTTTGCTACTTTTGATACTATTGTATAGGTACAATGTGATTTAGCCATTACAAGGAATACATGTGGTAGTATATGCTCTCTAAACTGTTTAAACTTGTTTTGAAATAAAATTTGGGTTGACTTATTTAGTGTGTTTTGATCTTAGAATGCTTTGCATCTAGAGTTAAGGTTGTGTTTCTATGCTTAAGATGCTCTTTGAGTGCTTACTTTGATGCCTATCTTGGTTGCATTCATCGTATGTTGTTTCTCCTCCTCGAAATCTCTTCTTCAGGACTCTCAACAGATAGCTCGATACCTTCTCGATACCAACTTAACACCTCCTCTTCTATCAAGATTTTTGGGTTTCTTCTCGATACCTCTCGATAGATAGTCCGATCCATCGAGCCAAATTCTTTGGAGTCTTTGTCTGTTCGATAGGTTCTCGATACCTTCCTTGATCTATCAAGAATTTTTTCTGTCTACACCTCCTCGATACCTCTCGATCTATCGAGATTTTGTTCTCAATAACAACTCAATACCTTCTCGATCTATCAAGCTATGTTTTCTATATATACATCTGAGGTCCAACCCAGTTTTGCATCTTTTCAAATATCTCGATCTCTCTCACTTCTCTGTCGACCCAAAAACCTTCTTCCCACCAAAATCCCTCCTCCCATCAATATTTCATCCTAATCCTTGTCTAAATCACTTGGTAAGTGCTCTAAATCACTTGTTAAGTACTCTAAATCTCTTTTCTTTATTTTCCCTTCCTCGTGCATTTCATGCATTTTTTTTACCTAGGTTTTACTTTTTGGGAAAATTTTGGGGGTTTTTGTTGAAATCTTTGGGATGGGTTATGTTAATTTGAACTCACATGATCATGCATTGCATTTTATGCCCATTATAACAATGCTTCATGCATTCTAAGATTGTGTGACTATTTACAAATTGTGAGTGCTATTAGGTTGGATTGGGTTTCTTTAGCATGTAACATGTTCATGCATTGCACATTTCCTTTCTTTTCTTTCCTATGCCTTACCTTCTGTTGTGACTCTGTGTCTTTCTTCTCTCTCTCTCTCTCTCTCTCTCTCTCTCTCTCTCTCTCTCTCTCTCTCTCTCTCTCTCTCTCTCATTTAGTATCCTTATCATGGCACCTAAGAAGTCAATTCCGTCTAAAAACCTGATTCTTCGTGGTTCTCCCTCTGATTATGTTCAGTTCCATGATGAGAAGCCACAAAATGACTTCTCTGAGAACTTCTCTAACCGGGCGATTCATTTAGAACACCAAGTCATTCTATCTAACTTCCCAAACACTCCTCTACCCGATGCGTTTAGCTTTTAGGGATGAGCTTCTCTTTGTGAGAAACCCTCGAGGAGTCCCGACATGTTCATACAGAAGTTCTACTCTAACATGCACACCATCGATACCTCTATACCTCAATTTATTACAGTATTCCATGGTATATGTGATGTAGTTACCTCGAAGCTCATTTCCGAGGTACTACATGTTCCTAGGGTGGATCATCTGGATTACCCTAACCATCATCATCTTTCTTTCATCTCTAGAGTCGAGTTGGCCTCACTCCTCTATGAGAAGGCCATGATGTAGGGAGGTACCCTAAATTTCTCTACAACTAAGTTTACTAAGGGTCTATGGATCCTTAATATGGTGATGACCTTTGTACTCACTCCACGGTCTCACTTTAACACTATCACCAAGCCTCATGCTCATTCCTTCTCTCCCTCATGGAGGGTCTTTCTATTGACTTTCCAACTCACATGATAGAATCTATTATAGATTGCTATCGAGACACTACCACACGTGATAAGCTCATCTTTCCTTCAGATATCACGCGCATCCTCACACACATGCACGTCACTATTCCTCCTTTTCCTCTCTTCTATGTCATGGGTGCCATAAGTAAGGAGTCCATTCGGAGGAGTGCAGCATAGCTTGCTACAAAGTGGCCGCATGTGAAGTCTTCGGATGCAGCCCCTACAGCCCCTTCCTCACAACCATCTTCCTCTTCTGCCCCTTCTTCCTCATCTAAGGCAGTTGTCTCCCTTGCTGACATCATGGAGCAACTTCAGCACATGCATGCTGATTTTGGTAATCGTCTTGATCATCTATCTGATGAGATGTGTCAAATGAACACCAGAATTGATCGCATCGCTCACCGCCAGTCTCGCC
The DNA here is from genome assembly GCF_001633185.2 of Quercus lobata. NCBI lineage: Eukaryota > Viridiplantae > Streptophyta > Magnoliopsida > Fagales > Fagaceae > Quercus > Quercus lobata. The sequence continues at coordinate 50,497,562 of NC_044906.1, forward strand.
TTGGTGGTTTTACGCCTTCACCTTCACTTGAGCATGCTAAGGAGTCATCTTCTTCAAATGGTGGAGATGACGATGATGATGATGCTTCCGACTCTGAGACCAATGATGAAATGACTGCCTCTCAGTGATTCACCCTTTGTCACTCGTGACAAAAAGAAGGAGTAGTTTTGTAGATAAGAGTAGTCTTTTTGTTAGGGGGGAGCTAGCATAGGATATACTAGATAGGGGGAAAGTGTTTTGAGTGTTTTGAGGGATGTAGTGAGGTTTTGGTGTATTCTTTTCTCATTACATGTACCATGGTCTTGTGACCACTTTTATTAAATACATTGTATTCTTTGATATATATATATATATATATATATATATATGAGATGATGTATGTTTTTCTTAACCTTTGTCTCACATGTGTTGTCTCTTTTCTATATTTATACACATGTTTCTTCTTGTATACAACTTATCTATGTTTCACACTTGATGCCTTAATGAACCTTGTTTAAGTATTTCAGATAAGACAGGTTGCAAGTCTATCATGCCATAATCTCTCTTTTTGTAAATTTTCAAGAGTTCGTTGTAGGGTTAGACTTATGTACTTTTGTAAATTATGGGATAGTTATGTTAGAATTCTCTTATAATTGTTTTTTGTGGTTTGTCACGAATTGCCAAAAAGGGAGATTGTCAGGGTCATATTTTGTTGTAATTGGCTAATCTTTTGACAAAATGCACTTTACTTGTAATTGGGTAGATTTAAGATGGGTTTAGTACTTCAAGAAACATGTTGTTCAAGTCAAGTATTAAAGACATGAAGATTGGTCCAAGAAACAAGTGAAGAAAAACTATTCATTAAGTCTCAACAAATAGCTCGACAGATGCCTGCTATCAAGACTTAATGTGAAGCTCGATAGATAGCTCGACAGCAACTTAATCTATCGAGAATTATGATTTCAGAATTTTCAAATCTAAAATTCGAGCCAAGCTTTTGTATTTGTTTAGGGTTTCTTTTCTCACAACCCTAGACATATATAAGGCTTATTTTAAGAGCCGTCACACATAGATACAGAGACCAAGAGACGTATTTTCTTTGCGTAAAGCTACTGCATTTGTACGCCATAGGATTTTGTAACCAAGTGCTTCCTAATCTTCATTGTTGATAAAGTGAAGAACTTTGCAACCAACAACATCTATTCAAGTCGCTGGAGTTAGTAACGTACTAGGATCTATGCAAAGGGTTAGTCACAAATTTGAGGTTTATTTATCAAAGGAAAGAAGGCTACTACAAGATCAACTCCAATTGGGTATTGGAGTAAAGATTCAACTGTAGGTTAAGGTAGTTGGTAAGATTCCTTATACTTGTAACTACTTGATTGTTGATTAGTGGATTCTTAGGGGTGGTGACCTTATAATCACCCGGTGGAGTTTTTACCTTGCGAGATTTTCCCCATTTGTCAACAAATCACCGTGTCTAATTTATTTTCTGCTACACTTAGTATTTTTGTGATTTGTTAGTGCCTTCACGATTTGCATGCAATTAAACTTAATTAATCAATTTGAGTAATTGAATAATTAACCGGGGTCAAGCTATCTTAACCCAATACTAGGAACCATATATATGAAGGACCTTTTGATTTTACTATCAGAGATATGGGTTCGGAGTTAAGGTATGATCTTGGGAAGGTGTTCGGCACCCAAAACCGCTCAACCCTAAGGTTAGCATCCCATCATTATGTCTTATGTCTTAACCCAATTAAAAGCATACTCAATACTTGTATCTAACTCACACACACACACACACACTAATATTCATCTAACAATCAACATGGCATCAATCATCCCAAAAGACCTAATCATACATCTATCACAACAATCAACCAAAGCTTAACATTCATCTAATCATGCATCACATCATACCTCATCCTAGCATTCATCTAATCATGGCATAACATATCATCATCAAACAAGGCAGCAACAAAGACAAGGCAGCAAAAAGGCATATCAATCCAACATAGGTCATAACATACATTCCAATCTCTTAAGCATGAAATCAAGCATCAAACAACACAAAAATACATGTTCATGCCAATGCATGACTTACCTCACTTACCTTGCAACAACTTAGCACCTATGACATTATGCATGAGCATGTGAATGCATGTTCATGGCATCAAAATAAAACAACATAAGATAAACCCTAATTCTAACATGTGAAAACAAACAAGCAATTAAACATGTGAAAATTGACTTGAGGATGTTTTGTAAAAAACTCCATCTTTGATTCACTATTTCTAGTGAATCTTAATGTTTTCCCGTGGGATTTCTGTGTATTTTCAAAACTATACCGTGTAAGGCTACTTATAGTGTGAAAATAGGGGTTTGGAACAACTCTCAAATGATGTGGGATTCATTCCAAACTTCAACATTAATGCAGAAAACTTGTCTTGTTTAGTTTCTGGAATTCACTATGCGTGCGCAAGATTGGGCTTGCGTGCGCATACCGATTCTTGCGTGTGCATAGAAAGGGTTTCCTTGGCTTTATTTTTCCAAAAATAGATTTATTTGCTCATTAAAAATTATATTTTTCATAATAACATTTCTTATGTCAATTTAACATCTGATTGGACTCTAAACCAATCTTGGGTCTTAGAATTCAACATCATTAGGGAACTGGGGCTTGAGTAGGGATGGCAATTTTTCCCTACCTCGCTTAACCCACCCCTCCTTGCTTCGTCCTGTGCAAATTTTCCCCGCCCCGCAAAGGTGGTGGGGTAGGGATGGGGCAAGATTTTAGCCCCGCACCACTGGGCAGGGCAGGGATGAGTTTAGACTTTTTAGACCCACCTCGCCCCACCCCTTCTCGTCCACACCCCCTCTCGCATTTCTAAGGGTTATCATTATAAATTTTTCATACTCTAAAACCCTACAATTTAAACAAATATATTAATATTAGCTTATTTTATTCTACCTAATATGGTTCTCTGCCTTTATTTTGTCATGTGTTATACTGTGAGATTTTTTTTTTTATTTTTTTTATTTTTTATGATTCTCTTGTTAAACACTTAGATATATTATTCAATTTTTTCTAAAAATTGATTTGATTTGATGAGATAAATTTAGTTGTAATTTCAAGTATATTTTTATTAATGAAATAGGTTTCATTAAAAAAATTGTACTAGTTGTAAGGCAAATTAACAAAAAATAGAATTTTATGGGGTGAGACGGGGCTTTGCGGGGCCCCAAGGGATGGAGATGGGGCAAGAAAATTTTCTCCATCATGCAAAGCGGGGCAGGGATGGAGCAAGACAAAATCTTGCGGGGCGGAGGCGAAGACCGCATCCTTCGAACCCGCCCCACCCCATTGCCATCCCTAGGCCTGAGTCATAAGGGGTACAAAATGCAGTGTCTACATGCACAACGAATATTTAATTGCTACAAATGCTATGGATTTATAATTTTTCATAAGAATTAGAGAAACACCTGATAAAAAATGACCTTAAGATGCTCAATCGAATGTTTAGATTGTTAGTATTTTTAAGTGTTGATAAAAATTACACTAATAAAATAACAATAATCTAGCATATTATATATGAGTTATGACTTACTATGGATTTAAGTTTTTTTTTTCTCTTTTAAAACTAATGCACAAAGACATGATGTATATATGTATGTCATGTTTTGATTTTTTTTTTTTTCTTAAATTACAAATCAATCTGATAGTTTTACTTTAGCCCCTGTAAACAAAACCTCCTAGCTACACCCTTGCAACCAAGAGACAATATTGAAATCATACTCAATCAACTTAAAAGGAAACAAACAAATGCAAAAACGACAAGACCATTATCATTCACTCCAATACCTAAAGGGAAAGTCCTAAGGCTTTGTGCTGGTTAGAGTGATTTTAGGAGGGATGGAAAAGGGGGAGGAAAATAGGAGAGAAAATGGAGGGACTAGGATACGATTGTTTGGTTAGGAGGGAAAAAGATGAGGGAATTTTGGTGAGGCCTAGTGTTTTCTCCTAAATCCACCAAAATCCAATCCTTCTAATTTGGATAGATTTTAGAAGAGAAAATATAGGATAAGAGGGGTCTTGAAAAATGGTTTGTCTTACCTCCAGTACTTTTTTAACTAGACATGTCCTTTTGTTTTAATAAGAGACTGACACATTATCTACTAACTAAATAAAATGTAGAGATTAAAACCTACTACCACTTGTCATTGTATATATAAAACAAAATGGTATGTCCAATTAAAAAAGTATTGTAAGTCAAACCCCTTAAAAATACCAAAACTACCACTTCCATTGTCTATTAAAGTTGTTGCATTTGGGTCTCTCTTCTTCTTCTTCATTTTTTGTTGTTGTTGTTGTTGAATCAAGCTATGGGTTTTCTTTTTTTTCTTGTTCAACTTCAACAAGTTCTAGTGTTTGTTTTTTAATAATTTAAAAAAAAATCAAAGTGGCTTCTTTGTTTCTTTGAATTAGCAGTGTTTTTTTTAATTAAATGATGGCTTTCAACTCTAATACAAATATATATAACAATAATAATAATGGAAAAGTAATTTTTATTGTTTAATGATTAAAAAAACTTGTTTTTTATATTATTTAATAGGGGCTAGAGAGCAAGTTTATGTAAACCACATTTTCTATCCTCTCATTTTTCTTCTCAACCAAACAAATAAGTTTTCTGACCCTTCACTTTTTCATCCTCCTAACCATAGTTGGTAAATACACATAAAATACATGTATACATTGCGTACGTCCGTAGTATTGAATTAAACTCGCTCCCAAATAGTTTTCAATTGTTCAGAATTTACGCATTTATTGCAAGGTGGTCAATATCATACCGGTACCGGCCGGTATGTACCGTACCGGTATGTATACCGATATCAAAATGCCAACATTTCGTACTGGTTTAGATACCGGCCGATTTCGAGTATTACCGACCAGTACCAAGCATACCGACCAATACACACACACACACACACACACACACACACACAAAAAAAGCTTTTTTTTTAGTTTTTTAATTTTTGAATTTTTGTAAGAATATAATGGTAACTTATTTGCATTAACTTATTAGTATTATTTATTTTATTAGTATGCAATGAACAATTAAGCTTTCTATTTTTTATATTGGGTTTTTTTCTTTTAATTGATGCTAAAGTTTAAAACTATGAATAATTTGTTTTGAATTGAGGTAATGTTTTATAGTAAACTTTTATATTTATTATAATATATATAAATAACAGTGCACCGATATTGATCGATATCAAAATATATTGTTCCACTAGTTAAACTGGTACAACCTCCAATACGAGATTCACTCCTTGATTTATTGTATTCTGAAAGGAACGTACACCACCTGATATGAAAGACAATGAGTTAGGCTAGTAAAATACGGCGTCTTAATACGGGTGCTATTGATCTTGGATTTATTGGTCCTTCCTTCACTTGGTCTAATAGAAGGGAAGGTTTGGCCAATATAAAAGAAAGATTGAACCAATGTCTATGTGATCAAGAGTGGCAGACCTTATTCCCCAAGGCTAGGGTCAGACACCTGTGCAATTCCAATTCGAACCATAATCTGATTATGCTTGACACTCATTTAGATACTGAGGAGTTATCTCGCCCATTTTGTTTCGAAGATATGTGGACCAAGGAGGAGGGAAGTAGATGGGTGGTGGAAGGCGCTTGGCAGACTCGGGTAGAGGGCTCTCATGGCTTCAAACTAGCTAAAAAGCTTTCAGTGACTTGCCATGATCTCTTGCAGTGGAATAAGGAAAATTTTGGAAATACAAAAAAAAAAAAAAAAAAAAAAAAAAAAAAAAAAAATTAAAGCGCTCCAAGACAAAATTTCGATGATTCAACAAGCTGCTCCTTCGAGAGAGAACTTGAACCTTGAAGCCTCTCTAAATTTAGAGCTAGATGATTGGCTAGCCAAAGAAGACCTGCAATTACAGCAAAATTCTAGAGAGCTGTGGGTTAAAGAGGGGGATTGTAATTCTAGATTTTTCCATCTTTCAACCATCATCAGAAGGCGAAGGAATTGCATTTCGGAGATTAAGTTGGATGATTGGTCGTGGATTAGAGACCGAGAGGATATACAAATATATTTTTTGGAAAACTTCTCCACTCTGTACAATTCTAGTCAACCCCAATTCCCTGAGAACCTCGAAAATCTCATTCAACCTTGTGTTTCTGACTAAGAAAATCTAGAGCTGTGTAGAGTCCCCTCTAGAGATGAGATTAAAAAAGTGGTGTTCGGGATGAAAGCCCTTAAAACACCAGGTCCAGATGGCTTCCCAGCTCTATTTTATAAGCATTACTGGGACACTGTGGGTGACCAACTAGTTCTTGCTGTCCAGAGCTTCTTTCGTAATGGCTGGCTTCTAAAAGATTTCAACAAAACCTTCATCTCCCTTATTCCAAAAAAGAAAGGTGCGCATAATTTAATCATTTTCGTCCTATTGGTCTATGTAATGTGTGTTACAAGGTGATATCGAAAATCATTGTTAATAGACTAAGACCTCTCTTAAACAAAATGGTGGATCTAGCCCAAATGGCCTTTGTTCCTAATAGATGGATTAACAAAAATGTGGTCTAGCTCATAAGATTGTGCACAATTTCAAACACACAAGGAAGAAGAAGGGCTGCCTTGGAATCAAACTAGACTTCCAAAAAGCCTACAATAGAATGGAATGGAGTTTTCTAATGGTGGTTCTTAGAGCCTTTGGTTTCAATAGCACCTTTGTTAATCTCATTCATCAATGTCTATCTTCAGTTGAATTTTCACTTCTATTAAATGGAGGTCAATGTCCAAGTTTCTCCCCTTCCCGGGGTCTTAGACAAGGAGACCCTATATCGCCATATCTGTTTATTCTAGGTAGTGAAGTTCTCCTGAGGCTTATAAACAAGGAAGTTGCCCAAAAGAAGCTATCTGGTGTTAAAGTGTCTAATATTGCTCCTCCCATTTCTAAGTTGTGTTATGCTGATGATATCATTTTATTTTGCGAGGCAAAGTCCTCTGAGCTAGCCACCCTCAAAGTATGCCTGGAGAAGTATTGTTCTTGGTCGGGTCAATTAATTAACAAGGAAAAATCTGGTTGTTTCCCCTCTAAAGGGGTGAGCCCTCAATTTATCAATCAAGTGAGATGTAGTTGGTGCATTAATATTCTGTCCCATAACACCACCTACCTTGGTGTTCCTCTCTTTCTCTCTAGGAGCAGGAATCAAGATTTCTGATACATTAAAGAAAAATTGGATAGCAAGCTTAGTGGATGGAAAAGCAAAAATTTGTCTTGGTCTGGTAGAGCAACTCTTATCAAATCGGTGGCCCAAGCCATCCCAGCCTACGCTATGTTTGCCATCTAGCTCCCTAAAGGTCTTTGTGATCAACTTGATGCGTCAATTCGTAGATTTTGGTGGAATCGTAAATCTAAGTTGGGTTCTTACTAGACACCAATGTCTTGGTCATCTCTTTGTTGGCCCCAAAAGGAGGGCGACTTAGGTTTTAGGAATCTCTGGGACTTCAACCAAGCTCTCCTCTCCAAATTTGGTTGGTGGATTTTAACAAGAAAAGATTGTCTCTATGTTAATGTGTTGAAGGCGAAATACAAGATTCATAATAACTGGCTGACTCATTCCTATTCTAGTCATGCTTCCCCATTTTGGAAAAGCTTGTTAGGCATTAAGCACCTCATCTCTAAGGCAGCATGCATTATATTGGGCAGTGGGGACTCTATTCGAATATGGTCTGATCCTTGGATCCCCGATCTCCCAGGCTTCATCCCTCCCCCTAAGGTTGATGCTAATCCAAACCTAGCCTTAGATGTGTCTCAACTCTTTTCCTCATATCACAATAAATGGGATATACCCAAACTGAACTATTTCTTCGAAGAGCCAGTGGTTGATCTTATTCTAAAAATCCCCATCCCAATTAACCAAACTAATGATAGTTGGTCTTGGACGATAACAAACTTAGGAACTTTTTCAACCAAGTTTGCTTATTGGCTGTGCAAGGCAGCCTCGCCCCCCTCAAACATTGATGCTATTAGGGGTCAAATATGGAAAACCAAGTTGCATGATCACCTTAAGATGCTTTTATGGAGAATTGCTGCCAACGTGCAGCCTTCTAAAGAGGTAATCAGTAAATTTAATGGAAACATAGATAGATGTTGTTCGTTGTGCAGTTCGATAGATGAGTCATCCCTTCACCTCTTTATTATTTGTACTATTGCTAAAGCTATTTGGTTTCAAAGTCAGTAAGGTTTAAGGATGGAAGCCATTGTGTTTGAGTCCACTTCAGATTTTATTTGTTTCCTCATTTCTCCTCCTTTTGTGGACAATCTGAATCCTAGTCTAAGAGAAGATTTTTGCTGTTTGGTGCCATCCTTTGTGATGTTATTTGGAAGCTGAGAAATCAATCCCTCTTTGAAAACACTGTGCTTAATTTTGATGGAGTTGCGTCCAGGATTTCTAGCCTCTTCACTGAACATAAAAAATCAAGAGCCTCCACCTCAAGACATATGGTTTCAGCCCCTCCTCAAGTTTGGATTCCTCCCTCAAGGCTGGACATAAAAATAAATGTAGACGCAGTAGTAGGTCCTCGCATCTCTGCCATCGCTGTTGTTGTGAGAGACTGGAAAGGGGAGTTGGTGTTTGCTAGCTCCATGAAAGTGAACACCACCCTCCCTCTCCAAGCTGAAGCAGAAGCAGTTAGATGGGCGATTTCCTTAGCCCCTGCTCTGGGTGGCGAATCTGACCTTGTGGAGTCTGATTCTCAAGTTGTTGTCCAGCTTCTTTCGAATATGGTTATGCCCCCTCCTTGGAGAATCAAGTCTCTTTGTTCTGATTTGAGGACCTTACTATCTCTCTCTAGTAATGTTTCTATTTTGTGGGTAGGCTATGTAATCAAGCAGCCCACATCTTAGCTAAATGGTGTTTATCTTGTAATTATTTTGACTCTTTTGGCTGTGGTTTTGGCCCAGACTATTTCTCTTCTATTATTTTGGGAGAGTCCAATAGGGTGTTGTAGTTTTTTTCTTCCTCTCAAATAAAGTTTTCGGTTCATAAAAAAGAAAAAAAAAAAAAAAATACGGCGTCTTAAAAGATATAATTTGATATAACACACCTATTGGCTATTGGCCTCAAAAGTATCAAACATTAAAACACATATAATATTAAAGAATAAATGAAAGGTCTTCTTATCAAACTCAACGTGTCTAGTAATTTTATTCTCAAAAAAAAAAAAAAAAAAAAAAAAAAAAAAAAAAAAAAAAAAAAAAAAAAAAAACCTTGTCTAGTTATAAAAATATAAGCTGCCAAATGTCATATTTACTTTTTAGTATTCATCTTATAAAAATTGTAAATCCAAAAAAATAAAAAAAATAAAAACTAAAGCTGCCAAAAGAAAAATCGAAATTTTGTTTGTTGCTATAAGTTTATGATTTGTAAAATAATCATTGTTAGTTCATATAAAAATTTGGGAAAAATGCCAAGAGATCTCTTAAACTTTTATTTTAGCCAATTTACTTCCTAATCTTCGCACATCTGCCAAATAGATGTACATATTATTCTGCCATTAATATACTAACGAAATAGTCACATGGCAAGCATGTGAACTTAAAAAAAAAAAAAACCAAATACAATCCCATAAAACCTTGATTATAAGTTCTTCCTACTACTCCAAAAACAAACCCAAATTATAAACTGTTCTTACCTTCAATTTCTCATTTGTAACTAATTTCCATTATCTTGAATGAAACAAACAAACTCACATAAAGCCCAACCTCGAAAATTAAACCAGACCATGAAACTACAATGGAAACTCAGTCGAATACAACAATTTAATTCTAGCAGGCATTAATTGCAAAAGCACATGGCCCATCGAAGATTCCTCTTTCATTCTCAAATATCTATGTTCGAACAAATCCTACTAGAAAAGCAAAACCATACACTACTATTGACTAGCCACATACCAACTACGTTGAAAAGATCATCGAAACTTCAACTAATAAAACTCATTAACCATTTTCACCAATTACAGGACACCACTATGAACTTTACAGAGGGCATGAAGAAAACAATATATGGTAATTAGGTCATAAGGTTGTGTGAACAAATCCTTCTTGGTGAACAAACTCAACACATTGCTTTGATTATTAGCCTCGAACTTGATGGATGTCGGCGATAATGGTGGCATAAAGAAGTTTAACACCAAATCGTCCCTTTCTCCTAGGTTTCTCTTCTTTCCATTGGGTTTCACGATTGAATTTGGTTTTTAGAGTTCATATATGTGTCGTGTGATTATTTTATTAGTATATTAATGGTAGAATAATAGATGCCTTTATTTGCTACATGTGGAAAGTTTAGGGGGCAAATTGGCTAAAATAAAAGTTTAGGGAGTGAAATGGTCACTATCCCAAAGTTCAGGGGGTCTCCTGGCATTTTTCCCTAAAAATTTTAAATTATTACAAATTTTATTATTAAAAATTCACTCATTGTCATTTCATTTCAACAAGATAATAATTACAAATTAAGTATTAAGTATTTGAATTATTTTCTCTCATTTATGATGCATAAGTTGGTAAAACTTATATAATAAAATTTATAATATCTCTAATATCATTCAACAAACTTTTGTTTAGGATAGTCTAAGGATTAAATCGCATGTGACTTTTAAGATAAAGGTTATCATATAAAGATTATTATTTTTATCTATAAAAATATATATGAAAAATGTTTCCATATTTTTTGTTATGAATTTTTGAAAAAGAAATGTAATATACTTGAACTATTTATGTACCGTTTTATCACCGTTTTCGTATTTTTATGCCAAACTTTTGAAATGTATTTTTTAAAAATATGCCGAATCATGCTTGTCCATATATTTATCGTATTAAACACATACCGTATTTTACTAACTATGCTCTCAACCAAACACAATGAGAGTAGTGGTGGAGCTAGAAATATTTTTTCAAGGCAAGCCAAGCTAAATATATCATTGTATTCTGGTATCCTTAATTCTTATTATAAATGCATATGATTTCATTCTTGAAAAAAAAAATTGCTAAAGAGATTTACTTATATATTTTTCATAAACCTATGTTTTAAATGCTCCTAATATTAATGACTTATATATGACAAAAAATAAATATTAAAAAGAAAATAAATGAGACACCAATAAATTAATTAAAGAGTATATATATGTTTTAAATTGAGGAGAGATTGTTAAGTAGCATCAAGTTGTAGGATAGGGCAATGATGGGCAGTGACACGACAACAAGTTCAATTTTCATAATGCCAAATCACATTGTCACCTCAATATTATAAATAATAAATAAATAAATAAAAACTTGATCTATATCTAGTTTTTTTTTTTTTTTTTTGGTAAAAGGAAAAAAATGTCAAATTCCATTGTCACTTCAATTTTTTTAACAAATTCGTTCTATATCTAGCTTTTTTCTTTTATAAAGGAAAAATGTTTAAAAAGTGGGTGAGTAGTGTGACTTTCCTACCTAAGCGTTACTATGATAGTTCCTAACTGTTCCTAGGTGACTCAAACCTAAAACCAAGGGTGGAGCTACAGTGACTCGAACCTATCAAGCCATTAATTGGGCTTACTTTAGAAGCTTTTGCTTTTCCATTCCCATTTTCCATGAGTGTCATACCAGTCAATTTAAAAATTTATCCACAACAAATTTTTCTACCGTACTCTTCAATCGTGATGAATCAAAGGGTCGTCAATAGGCCAAGTCGGGTTAGCCCGACCCATTTTTACTTGGCCCAAGGGCACAATGGGCTGGGTATAATGGGCTATTAACTAGTTAACAGGCTGGGCCGAAAGAGAAAATCTCAACCCATGACCCTACCCATGGGCAAGACCCATTTTGTCTTTAGCGGGCTAGGCTATTGGGTTGGGCCTAATGGGCTACACATAAGGTTGTATTAGTATATTATTTTATTATTTTTATAAAGAAAGAATTAATTTTTTATTAGGGAATAATCAGTTTTTTTTTTTTTTTTTTAAGGAAAGAATCAAAGAATTTAATCATCAGAAATTTTTTTAGAGTAAAATCTATTTAATACTTTGTTTTGTTGGTGAAAACTTATTTAATTTTTTTTATTAAGGCTTTAAATGGTTTTTTTTTTCCTTAAATAAAAAAAAATGTCAAATGGTTAGTTCAAAGTTGCTAGACTACTAGAAAAATATATATTTAGTAAATTAAGTTTAGCATAATCACTTTAAGTATCTTAGTGGTTGGCACTTGGAGGAGTTCTCTTAAGAAATTCCTATATAATGTCTCAAGATTAATCATTTATACACCTCCTATATATTTTTGTTATGAATTCTGAGTTATTGGGTTGGGCAACAGGTTGGGCCAATGGGTTGGGCTACTAGGCTAGCCCATTGGGTGCCCATGGGCATAAAAATTAGCTTGTGGCTTGACCCATTGGATTAGTGGGCTACCCATAGATCTCAATAACAACAGACCGAGCCACCCATTAGCCTGATGGGTCATCGAGATTTTGGTCAAGTTATGGGCTATGGGCTATTTGGTGACCCTCATGATACTCGATAGTCTCCATTGCCAACAAGTGTTTAAGACTTGGTTGAGTTTTGGCTATCATGCTCATCACCTCCACCCAAAACAAACTCCTTTATCTACTTTTTTTTTTTTTTCATATTTATTTTATCTTATGGTTTATGATTTTATTTTCCTCTAATTTATTAACACAATTAACAAATCATTATAATACTCTAATTTAATTGTATTTAAAATTTATTTATTTAATGGTTGCTTTTGCTTATAGTGATTTGATATTATTAACTTCTATTATAGTAATGTCTCATTTTATATGTAGTCTACCTTTGTAATAACTTGTAATTAATTTAGAAAAAAAAAAGGGAATATGAGAAACTTAGGGGACAAAATAACCTTAAGATGCTCAAATAGTCATTAAATCACGTTAGTATTTTGTGTACATATGAGAATTACAATGATTAAAAGTTTTTAACAAAAATCTAGTACTATTATAGATATTTCTATGTTAATTCAATTAAACTATTGCATGAAAATAAATATGTAGTATTTAGCATTTTTTTTCTTTTTTGCAAATTATTATGATATATTAGCCTTGGCCTCACAAACAAAATTTTCTAACTCTGCCACTACCTAAGATGCTCTCAATAGCAAACTCTTGTAAGCCAAAGCCCCTTTCTACTAGGCCAAAAAAACATGTTGGTATTTTGTATCTAGTTTCAAATTATATAAAACTAGTCGCTAACCTATGCGATGCATGAGATAGATAAATTTAAAATCACATAAATTTTAAGGAAAAAATAAATAAATAGAAAGTCCTGTATGAAAAAACTATAAATTAAAAGTTAATAGAAAAATTATTTTATAATTTAAAATAGTTTCTCATAGGTATTGTATAGGTATCAACCAAGTAGGATGCATATTTTAAATTAAAAATAAAAATAAAAGACCATAATGGTGGGCTGCTTTTGTTTTATTATTTATCCAAAAAAAAATAAAAAATTGATAGGATATGAACAAATAAATTGTAGTAGAATTTGAATAGTTTCCTATAAATATTGTATAGGTATCAAAAAAGTAGAATTCATATTTTAAATAAATAAAAAAGACAAAACTTTGTCATCTAACTCTCATATGTACCAACGCTACACAACACCATATGTATAGAGGTTATTACATGCCCTTATTTTGTTTCTTATCAATGTGAATTGCCACTTTTTAATATGAATAATGCACCTCCTCACTCCATATTATTCTACTAATCAATTTGAGATTCCAAAATCAAGTAGGAAACATCTAAACCATTCTCATATGGACTATACTTCTCCTTTTTTTAAATACCTATGGACTATATCACAACATTAATATAAAATTGATTATTGATGACAGGAAATTTGTGATTTTGATGGTCAAGAATAAGCTCTTCTTCTTGTTATTGATGACAATTTTTTTTATAGAGTGGTTTTTCCAAGATCATATGAGGGTTCTATATATAACATACATAGTAATACAAATTATACCAACATTAGAGAAAGTTTGATTGATGAAATTGTTAATAATTAAATCAAAATTACGATTAAATCTAAAGTTTTAATTGTAAAAACAAATTTTTACAATTACAATTTTCACTTATAGATTTTTTTATACTAATAAACTCACTCACAAGTCACAATAATAACAATATTATAAAGTAGTAAATATAGAGAGTTAAAGCATGAAAGATGACAATATGTCCTTACCTCTACATTTACTCTGAGCAACTATATGGATACAACATTACAAAGTGGTCTATTTGCAAATCTTCAATTTGCTGTGTGTGTTTTCTTTGTGAAAATTTGAGTAAGTATGAGGGTTCAACCCTGGCAAGGGTTTATATTTGTTGAAATTTTTATTATAGAATTTTAGTTGAAGTAGAATTTTCAAGTTCTTGAAACATATATCTAATAGAGTTTTACTTAAACTAAACTATTGTAACATTTGATAAGATAATTACATGTTAAAGAAAAATAATAAATATATAAGATATAAAACATTAAAAAAAAATCTAAAAAAAAAATGAATGAGTAGTGTCATGAAAAATTGTGAAAATTTCAGAGATTTCGGTTATATATATATATATATATACACACTATAATGAGTTTGATTAATATATACCCTCTAGGTATACATTAATAATCCTAGAAAAACTTCTTATAAAAAATCAAAAGATAAAAAATATATTTAAAAAGTTAGCCATTTTTCATTTTCTTATAAAAAAATTCTTAAAAAGAAAGAAAAAATAATAATTATTCAGAAAAAAGAAAAGAAACAAAAAAGAAAAAGAAAATATATAGGACGGTGCGGTATTCCTTATCCAAAAGTCCCCAATACAGATAAAGTTGGTGAAGAGTGAAGACGTCATGCATGACGTAGACTGACCTAGAGAGCCGCAAATTCCCGACCGTCATTAATACTGAAAAGGTGGAGTAGCTCAACTCTCAATGCTCTGCACGTGATTTATATTTTTCTCGTGGTCCCCACTCCCCCTTCGCTCTTAATTATCTTCGGGCCTTGACCTTGTCAATATCATAATTAATATCACACTTTTTTTTTTTTTTTTTTTGCCTTAATCACAATCACAGTCTTTAAAATCTCCTGAGAGGGAAAATTAAAAAAAAAAAGTGTCACTACGATTGAAATTTTGACAACAATATGAAAATCTATACTTGAAGTATGCTCCATTAGGAATGACAATTCAAAAATATATTTTTAGTTTTTAAATAAATTATATACATTTTTATACATTTTTTTATTCACACATATTTTCATATATATTTTTAAATAACAAAACATATATTTTTTAATATATGTACCAAACGCTACAAAGTTTCTCTTTCTACGGATAATTGTGAACTTCAGTAAGAATAGGTTTTAATTTAATTTGTTCATACTATTTTAAAGCCTGTACTATTTTCCCCTGGTATACGTTTTATATATGGACCGTTGTTCAGTTTGAGATGTACGGTAAAAATTCGCTTTCTTGGGGCTTTCGCCTTTCAATTCCGAAAAGTTTTAGATTTGGACCCAATGTTGCTTTGAAAGTCTAGGCTGTTTCCATGAAACGTGAGGAACAATGTGATAAAATGTTTAGGGAAAATGCCTTTTTATTTTTTAATACACATGAAGTCAAACATGTTATAGGAAAGTATTTCCACTGATAGAATTTTTTTTTTTTGGGACTTAATTTCCACTAATAGAGTTTGACCCCATAATCTTATGTAATGATAGTAAAGAATATGAATAAGTAGTGCTTCATTTTAAATTATAGAACAAATTATAGGAGTATTTTAACTCTTTTATAGTAGTGAGTTTCATATAACTCAACTGATAAAGTTTCTGACAATTTAATAGGAGATCTGAGATTCAATCTTTGTCTACACTAAAAATTGATTGGTGTTTTACTCTGATGATAAAGAGTTATCATAAAGAGCAGACGCAATAGATTGAAACTCTCTTAAAAAAAAAAAAAACTCTCTTAGTTTAAGTGCATGTTTGGTAAACTGTAATAATAATTACATAAGAATATGAATATATATTACAATAAATACAAGACGTTGTAATGTAGTACTTATAATTATTAAATTGTTTGGAGACAATGCAAAAATAGAACGACAATGGAATGAAAGTATTTTAAAACAAATTTAAGATATATTTTAGAAAATATCTTACTCATATAATTATTTTTTCTAAAAAATAATAATTTTTAAATTTGAAAGAGGGATTAATTATTTTTTATGTTCTAAAATTTTTATAATTGTTATGTGCATATGAAAATTTTGTTTATTTAGAAATATATTAATTTTAGAAATTAAATACATCTACTAAGGAATAACTATTACATCCCTTTCAGAGATGAATAGTTATTCTGCATTTTAAAAAATAGCTATTCACAAGGAATAACTATTCCTTGTAATAAAAATATAACCAAATTACTGAATAACTAAATCATATGAATAACTATTATATTACAGTATCTATTACAGTCTACCAAACATACCAAAAATGTATTTAAAATTTAATTTCAAAGTTTCAAATTAAATCTTATATTTCTAAAGTCATTCTATTTCTTTTTAGAATAAAAAAGCCTGAATTTAAATCATATATCAATTTATGGTCATTGGTGACATCACAAATAAAAAATTCTATAATATGATGATATGGTTATTTAAATATTTACCCAAAAAAAAAAGAAGAAGATATGGTTATTTAAACAAGCGTGTCTTTTCACCTCCGGCCAGAGATGCTTTGTACTCTGATTCTTGTCGTATTTCTCTTTGATGAATAAATTGATTCCAGTTTCTAAAAAAAAAAAAAAAAAAAGCGTGTCCTTTATATATCAACATTATTTCTATCAAAGTCGCACAACTTCGTTTTATTTGAAGCTTTTTAAAAAGTTTGTGGCTGTCGACGTCGGTTGGTTTGACTTGGTCAACAAATTTGACCAACTTCAAGGCCCATAACTTGGTAAATAAAATACTTACTTATCACACGCATTTTCGTGTATACGATGAGGTTTATTTTTTTGGGAGGGGGGGTTTTACACATTTTACTCATGGCATTATTTTTTATATAAATTTCATCATACTATTTAAAGGTGTATAGACCGAGCTCTTGAAAATGAAAGAAATGAATACACTAAACCAAATCAACATGTATATAAATATAAACACAATCACATTGGTGGTAATGATTTCTCTACAACATTTTATTTTAGAACCAAATGAACTAATAAAATGAAATATAATAATAATAATAATAATAATAATGAAAAAAAAAAAGATAACAACTTGCCCAGACGTACCCCAATTCCTCACAATCCCAATTCCTCAAAATCTCATCTTTATTTCTGGTATAAGAAACATACCTTTTTGAAAAGAAAGACAGTGATGAAGTGAGGAAAAAAATTTGTGGAGATCAAAGGAACTAAGAAAATAGACTTGAGAAAGAGATAAAGAGTGGTTCTCTCTCTCTCAGTCACTCTCACCTCTCTGTCTCAATGCCTCCGACCCACGCCTCCATCGGCCTCAACGTCATCAGCCCAAGCCAACCCAAGCCCAAGCCGCCAATTCACATCTTCGACCCACGCCTCCGCCCAGTCCTCCATCTCAACGCTCACCCAACGCTGATCAGACCATTGCTTTGGTTTTCCGCCGATCAGACCCATCTGCCTCAGACCCACTTCTCTTCTATCGATCAAACCCATCCGCCTCAGACCCGCTTCTCTTTCGCCGATCAGACCCACGCCTCCACCCAGTCCTCCATCTCAACGCTCACCCAATGTTGATTAGACCATTGCTTTGATTTTCCGCCGATCAGACCCACGCTGACACTATCCTCCTCATTGAAGCCCAGCTCTGTGATTGGTGATTTTTTATTTTGTTTGTGATTGGTGATTTTGTTTAGTCTGGGTTGAGGAAAAAGATTGGAGATTTCGGTTGGTGGTTTTTTTTTTTTTTTTTTTTTTTTCCTGCTGTGGACTGGTGGTGGTGGTGGTGGTTGTGGCTGATAGTTGAGGTGGTTGTAGTTGGTGCTATGGATGTTTTTTGGGTAGTAGGATATATTATTTTATTATAGGGGATATATTATTTTATTGTGTTGAAAATTAAAATAGATTCACTGTTGTAGTATATGTGCAAGTAAAATAGATAAAGTAACTTTAGGTGAAACTAAAAAGTTAAATTTTTAGCTTCACTGTTGTGAATGTTCTAACTGTTGAGGAGTTTTAGAATTTAAATGCTAAATACTACCAACATATGACATAGGACATTTACACTGTGGATGCTCTTATGCCAATTGAGGCGTGATATTAAAAAATCCAGATCATTCTTTGTTTTTTGGATCAGAGTCCAGTTCATTCTTAAAGACCTAGCTGTTGCCACTTGCCTGTACTAACAAATGAGCAAAAAGTTCCCTTCATATTAAAGACACTATGAACTCCATCATTAATTGTTCAAAAACGTACTGTAGGTCATAATAAAAGCGACTGTGCCTTCTCGCTGAGTCGCTGACCCACTGAACTTGGTGTAAATTTTTAGAGGAACCTTGTTTTCACTGTATTTTTAAACAAATTTTGAGAAACGCGGTTTTAACAGTATTTTTAAACAAATTTTAAGTGTTAATTAAGTTGTTATTGGTATATAAAAAATAATTTTAATAATAAATTTAAATTAAGTTTGTGTTTGGTAATACTTATTTTTGTCAATTTATTTTATTATTTAACTTATTTTTATTACTATTTATGGGTTTATTGCACTTTTTGGTACTATTCATGAGTCTTATTGTACTATTTCAACTAATTTTTACCTTTATCAACAGTACTTTCAGCAAAAAGATTTGAGTTTCAACAAAATAAGCAGATTTCAAACAGACCCTAAAACTAATAATAGTTTATAAAATAAGATCTATTATGAAAATATTGTGGCAGAGTAATCGCATAAGATTGTGCATAATTTTGCAAAATACAAAAAGTTGTCAATTTTACACATTTTGAGCAAAAAAAATCCACTTCAGTAGGTGTAAAATTATGCATAAATGCATATGTGTTACAGTAACCGTGCATATATGCACAGTTACTATAGCTCGTGCATCTAATATTTTAGTATTTTTTGGTAATGTTGGGTTTGTGAGAGAGAGGAATAGTGAGTGAGGAAATAATAAAAAATTATAAAATAATGAATATCTAATTGAATAGATGTGTAAAATAGATAGACTGACGTGGATATTTTATAAAAATGAATTTGTAAAACAGAAAAAATAGTATTTTTTTATACAAAATAGATGGAAAGTTTGCCTGAGCTGCCGTAGTTGCTAAGTAAAACAAGTAGATATACTAATCACTTTGGTCTTAAAATAAAACAAGTAGATATCTTTTTTTGATAATAAAAATAAGTAGATATCTTATTACTTCATTTGGGGGGAGTTTTTAACAAATAAGCAGTGCGTCGTTGATTCTTACCAGTTCCGGATTATACTGAATACGATAATGACAAGTAGATATACTAATCACTTTGGTCTTAAAATAAAACAAGTAGATATCTTTTTTTGATAATAAAAACAAGTAGATATCTTATTACTACATTTGGGAGGAGTTTTTAACAAATAAGCAGTGCGTCGTTGATTCTTACCAGTTCCGGATCATACTGAATACGATAATGACAGTGGAGTATATAATACTAGCGAAGAGCGAATATTACTCCAATTAAAGATTTGGTAGCGTGTATCAAAAAAGAGATTTGATAGCATGCCAGGTCAACAAAAAGGTAAAAGATATTTTCCGAAATGGGATCCATCTTTCCCAAAATACCGATCCCATGTTCCTCTCCAAAAGCTGATAACTGTCCCTGTACACATCTCTCTCTCTAGTCTCTACTTACAATACCAAAATTACTAAAAAGACACTCCATCCATCCCCACAGCCACAGTACCTTGTCATTTCATTTCTATAGCTATCTTTAGCTTTTAGCTTATAGCTTCAAGCTCATTTTGTATTTTTAGGGTTTCTTTCTTTCAACAACCGGAGAGAGAGAGAGAGAGAGAGAGAGAAAAATGGTGAGCCCTGGATCGCGACGAATCGGAGAGACCGTGCCCTGCGATTTCTGCAGTGAGCAAATCGCGGTTCTCTACTGTAGAGCCGACTCGGCCAAGCTCTGCTTGTTCTGTGACCAGCACGTTCACTCGGCGAATCTTCTTTCGCGGAAGCATCTCCGGTCACAGATCTGCGATAACTGTAGCTCCGAACCGGTTTCGGTTCGGTGCTCCACGGATAACCTCGTGCTTTGCCAGGAGTGTGATTTGGACGCTCACGGTAGTTGCTCTGTGTCGGCCTCGCACGATCGGAGCCCAATCGAAGGCTTCTCTGGCTGCCCCTCAGCTCTCGACCTCGCTTCCCTTTGGGGCTTAGATCTCGATGATAAGAAGGCGAATCAATCCGCGCCGTCCATCCAGGACTGGTGCGGCGGCGGCGGTCAAGATTTGTTCGTGCCTTCGTCGGCGTGGATGTTCAACAACGACTATAACAACAACAGCAAATCGAGCGCGGGATTGTGTTATCAGGACTTGATTGTTCCCAACAACAGCAGCAGCGGCGGCGCGCTTCTCGGCGGGAATTGCGGGGGGATCGTAACCGCTTCGAAGAGCTGCGGGAAGCAGAGGCACGTGATTTATAAGCAGCTGGTGGAGCTTTTCAAGAGGGATTTACCTTGTGGTGGTGGCGATAACGGAGGAGTTGACGGCGGCGATGATGATCATGGAGTTGTGGGTTCCGCTAATAGTGGTGGTGTTGTTCAAGTTCAACAATCGGTGCAGCAGCAGCAACATCAAACAGTGCCGTTTACGACTTTGCTTACGATGCCAACGACGTCGCACGTGGATTTGAAGGAAACCGATCATCGCACTGTGAATCGGGATATGCTGTGGGATTGTGATCACAATGCTCAGAGTACTCAGGTAATGTTTCGAATCTATTTATATATATATATATATATATATATGAAAAAAAAATTGTTTATTTATTTGATTGGTTATTGTGATTCTTGCTAAAACATAAGGAATATGCTAGACTTGTGGCCATGGTTGACTTTTGAAGACTTTAGCTTCTGAGGTTTTTGCTAATGAAATTTTCTTTAAAACGTTACCTGAAACTTCAGGACAAGTATGCCCTTTGAGTGCCGATTTTGAAACTTCAAAGGGGTGGTCTAGTGGTTCCCACTTCCCAAGACCTCATGAGATCCATGGGGGAAGAGATTCCTTCATGTGATCATATGTGTGGGACAGGGAATAGTCAGGTGCTCGAGGAGCTTTGGACACTCACGATAACAATTTGAATCTGGGTATGGACTAAAAATTTAGGTGCCGTTTGGTATGAGATTTTGAGCAACAATTTTCAGTTTTTAAACAACATTATACGTATTATCACACAATTTTTCGCTCACACGTACACGTATTTTCAAAAATCACAAACAACGTTTCTAGAATAACGTTACAAAACAAGCTCTTAGTATTTTACAAATCTAAAGGTGTAGTTAATTAAAATCAGTTCTCATTCTTTATTAAATGGAATTAGATTTTAAATGATGATGTGCTATGTAAACCTTTATATTTGTGCAAAATTAGATATTCTCAATGAAATTGACCATGATTATGTAACTGGGGAAAAAGCATTCATCATGGTGAACCAAATTGTCTCTCATGGTTGAAGTACCTGTAATTGCTTTGTTGCTTATATTTGCTAGAGCTTTTTGTTTTTTGCTTTTTGGGAATTCAGAACTTTTGTTGGTTAGTCTTCAAATTGTTATTGAAACTTAAAGCTTTCTTTGGTTTCCCCCAAGGTCATATATGTATTCTTGATGCTTCCTATTTATTTGTTTTGAGTTACTAATTGTTTAATTATGATGGTATGAAAACACCAGTTGTGTGCCCAAAATGATTTTACCCTAACTTGCTGTTCTCTTGTAGATATGGGATTTTAATCTAGGACGGTTGAGAGGTCATGAAGAATCTGGTACACTGGAAGTTGCCTATGGTGGAAATGAGGCAGGCTTTATGATAAAAAATATTGGTGAACTCTTGAAAGAATCCTCTTTGGCTAATGCAAAAATGTTGGGAGATATGTACCCAATGAATTGCCCTGTTACACATGATGACATGGCATTTAATGTAAGTCATTCTGATGGCGTTAATATTTAAATTATAATGAATCTGTTTTAGGGGGATTTTTTTTTTTGGGTTGGGGGGGGGAGTGAGGTGTTCTAGGCTGATTTGTTCAGTCACTTTTTTTTGGATGAATGAGTAATTTCATTTCCAAGGATAAGAAAAACAGATAGAAGATAGAAGTACAATCAGAATAGCAGGCAGCATTCAGCTGCAAACTACAATCCTATTCAAATCAACAAAACAGATCATACAACTTATTTGGCACCTCTAAACAAAGCACTCTTTTACATTTACATAAAAATTGACAAAATTATACCCCATTGACCACACAGGACATGTTTAGTATAGAATTGATGATCTTGCACACTCTAGCCCTTGCTCTCATTTCATCTTTAATCAATCTGACAATCACACCTTTCATTCAAGAGAAGTGCATGTGATAATCTTTCATCTTATTTTGTTTACATTCCGTGATTCAATCCAGTGTATGTGGAATGAAGGAATATAATCCAGTTTCAAAAGGAAAATGGAGGAGGTGGCGGATCAATCATTGTATTGAATGGCTCGTATCATTTCCATGTTTTGTGTGAAGAAATGCTATTTTTGCGTATGAACAAATTGATTGAGAGTAATAAATTAACAAAAGGTATCTTGTTGGTAGACTATTTATGTGGTTTATTATTGTCATATTTCCCACATTTTTCAGACATTAAGGTTTGTGGGAAGAACATGATTTGGTAGATTGATTGGTATAGCTTAATTAAATTGCATCAACCTCCAGATATATTACTGCACTGTCTACTTCATATTCCTGTTTGAAATGTTGCTGTACTAAGACAAGGGGCCTTCATAGAGTATTTACAAGTCTTACTTGGATATGCAGAACAACTCAAATAACCCAACAGCAAGCCAGGGGCCGGCAACATCTGAAAGCAACAACCTACCTGTAGGAAGGTCAGAATCAGTTTCAGCATTTGGTAAAGCAAGAGGTTCCAGTGGCTCCAAAGACATCCACTATGTGGAGCAACCGTTTCTTGTGAGAGTTGATTCTGTGCAAACAGCAGCTACAACCAAGGCTGACATGGAGCTGTTGGCACAGAACAGAGGCAATGCCATGCAGCGTTACAAGGAGAAGAAGAAAACCCGAAGGTATGCATTCATTTGGTTGTTTTCTTCTCCATCTTCTTTCGCTACTATTTTCTCAAATAAAACATTTTCTGAACATTTGAACTATTACATGGATAGATATGATAAGCACATAAGGTACGAGTCAAGAAAAGCAAGAGCTGATACCAGGAAGCGAGTGAAGGGTCGATTTGTGAAGGCTAGTGAAGCTCCTGATGGTTGTTAAAAGTCCACGCTGAGATGCTTCTCCTTGCCCATTGTCTGTAGATATATCTCATAATCCTCCCTCAGTAAATGTATAATTCTGCAGTCAATTTTCTTGCATTAACGACTCTCTCTCTCTTATGAAAACGTACAAACTGTATGCACGTGCATGAATTCCTCCCTGCTTTTACCCGACTCTTTTATAAAAAAAAACTAGCCTCTAAGCATGTGCTTTGCACGTGCTTAGAGGCTCTTCTAATTTTTCTTTTCTTTATATAAAACAAAACTTTCTTATATACAAATTCAGGGTTGATGCATTATCTGGTCACCATAATTCCTAAGGGAGTGATGATATGTAGCATGAAAATTTTATTTCATTCACAATCGTATAAATCTCATCACTCCTAGGAATTATGGTGATTAGATAATGAATCAACCCTGAATTTGTATATAAGAAAATTTTGATCTTCAGGAAAAAATAAATAAATAAAAATAGAAGAGTCTTTGAGCATGCACAATATGCGTGCTTAGAGGTTAGTATTTTTAATTGAAATTCTCGATACTCTCATAACCTAATACAATAACTAAAACAACAATAAAAACGTAATAATGTCAAAGTATAGACGTTGCACATCCACAACACTAAAAGTGAGCTCGCATCACTCAGTCATTAACCAACATGAAAATTATCTAATTTTTCATGCTACATATCATCATACTCCTAGGAATTATGGTGTTCATATAATGCATCAATTCTAAATTAGTATATAAGAAATTTTTGTTCTTTAGGAAAAAAAAAAGCCACTAAACATGCATAATGTGCATGCTTAAAGGTTAGTATTTTTAATTGCAAATCTCAATACTTTAATAATATAATACAATAACTAATACAACAATGGAAACGTAATGATGTCAAGGTATGGACATCATACATCTACAACCCTAAAAGTGAGCGCGCAACACTCATTAACTAACATGAAAATTATCTAATTTTTTCAAAGATTTTTACTCTAAACAATCTATATAAAAGAAATAGTGATATAATACTTTTGAGATCATCTTCAATTCTTCAATAAGCTCTAGAAAAATTTTAAGATTTATTATGAAAAAAAAAAATTCAGAGCCTATTATCAACCAAATCTTTTTCCAAATCAATTAAATTCTTAAAAGAATTGAAAAATAAAAGAATGAATTGGAATTGAAATTTGAGAATGCACTTAGATTTGGGGTATAAATTAGACAGGATTAAAATAAAGTAGAATAAAGGGAGAGATACATAACTAACTTTTTCTATTATCTTAATGGTAATAGAAGGTTTCTTTACAACTTTTAATGAGAAAAGCTAATAGATTTCATAACCAAATATCAATATTTAAGTGTAATATCCGACCTAAGATGAAATTATGCCATAAATAATCTAGGAAAAACTTAACAGAGAAAAATAAATCCGAACCCAAAACATAAAAAAACAAATAAATTTAATTAGAACATCATATGTAAGCTTCATTAATCCAGTGAAACCACACTCAACAGTTGCTTCCCTACATACATTCCAATGATAGTAGAAAAAGATGTTAAATCAATCTGACAAAATTCTATTTAGACTTGAAAGGAAAAAAAAAAAAAGTCTTCAAAATCAAAAATTGAATTTCATTAAAAATAAAAATAAAAATAAAAATAAAAATAAAAATAGTCTAGGAAAAAAGAAAAAGAAAAAAAAAAGCACCTTGAAAGTCCTAACTAAGCCAAAAGAAACAAATTTTCAAATTAACAAATCTATATCCTCAGGCAAGTCTTCCAACCATACTCATTTCAAATCTGTATCCTAAGGCAAGTCTTTCATCCGCTGGTTGTTTTTGATGCTCCTTGAGCAGCTTTCTAATAATATTCAGTCTAGTTTCTCAAAAAAAATAATAAATATCAAATCTAAAATTCAACTAAACTGAGAATTCCAAACTATTTTTTTTAATAAAAAAAGGTACATTTTTCTTGCCTTTCATCACAAAATTTGTGCCACCTTTGCTCCCAAAGATGACACCTGTGATATTAAAATGATATATAAACAATGAAGAAAGACATCAGAACCCATTATCAACCAAATCCTTGCTTACCTAATCAATTAAAATTCTTTAGTATATGTAAAACTAAAAAAAAAAAGAAAGAAGGAAAACTCACCTAGATTTAGAGAACTTAGATTTGGAGTGTGAAATCAAATGGATTGAAAATAAAGTAGAATAACGAGAGAGAGAGAGATATGAGAGTAATAAGTGTGGGAGTTTTTATTGACAAAAATGATCCAATCAGTGATAACTGTTTTAAACGTGGAGTTCTCCATGGAATTGTATTGATTTTAAATTTTGAATTTTGGGGAAAAGTTGATGGTTGGTGAGGAGTTGTAATTTTATTTTTCTTAAAAATTATCCTGTCCATTGTTGTGATAATGGATAAGAATGAGTTCTTTTTAAAAAAATTTAAAGTAATTGAAATATTTGAATTCAAATAGAAATAGAAAATTCTTCTCAAAAAAAAAAAAAAGAAATAGAATAAAGCAAACATTTGAATAAAATAGTAGTAACCATTTTTTCTGGGTAGTGGGTTTTCAGTGGAGTTAAGTTATCCGAAAATGTTGGTAGTGATAGCTGATAAGGATTAAAGAGATCATGATAGAGAACATGATAAGAAATACTAGAAATTTGAAATTCGAAAATTTGCAGTAATTTAGGAAATGTTTAGTAGTTGTAGTCTTGCATTGTGTAGAGTGTAGTTTAGACAACTTTAATTGGATAATTTAGATATACTTAGAGTCCATTTGGATTGAACTTATTGTTGCTGAAACTGAAAACTAAAAACACTGTAACAAAATAATTTTTAAATGTGT
The DNA here is from genome assembly GCF_001633185.2 of Quercus lobata. Lineage (NCBI taxonomy): Eukaryota > Viridiplantae > Streptophyta > Magnoliopsida > Fagales > Fagaceae > Quercus > Quercus lobata. The sequence goes on from NC_044906.1 coordinate 50,523,990, forward strand.
GAATAGTGTCGTGGGACCCATTTTTAATATTTTTTTTTTGAATAAAGTGGCTGTGGGTCTATGAACAGTATTGCTACAGTATATGAACAGTACTGCTATAGTGATAATTGTCCCCTGCCTTTCAGCAAAACGCGTGAAATGAAAAAAAAAAAAAAAAAAAAGAAGGAACGCAAACGCAGGTTTCAACGCAATCCAAATGGCACCTTAAAAGTTACACAAATTCAAAAAAAAAAAAAAAAAATCATTCTAAAAAAAAAAATTTAGTAGCTGTTTAGTAGTGATAGACGTGTAGATGAATTTTAAAAATTGGATGTATTTAGTGCAAATGCAGTTAGAAATAGATAATTGTGGTTAACCTTTTAATAAAATTAAAAACCTTTTTTTTTTTTTTTTTTTAGAAAGAATAAAATTAAAAACCTAATAAGAGAGTGATTGATGTTTTGAAATTTAGTATTTGATGTTGTTGACCTTATTTTTTTTTAAAAAAAAAAACTCACTATCTATTCATGAGGTGATCATGGTTATAATTTCTTAAAATATTTGTAAGAGATGTTATTGGATATTTGATGAGGGTATTTTTGATTTAAAAAAAGTCTAGTTGAAGGAGGGGGATTCTCTTATAGATAGTATAAATTTAAAAAAGAAATTGTTTCTGTTTTTACACAAAAAAGAGACTCAATGCACAATATGGTTTAGTGGCCAAGACACTGGAGACAAAGCCAGGATGTTGATTGACCCCGGGGGGGGGGGGGGGGGTAATAAAAAATTGAAAATTCACTTAATAACAACATTTGAAATGTTTGAGAATTTTTGAAAATTGGAATATTAACCGATGGAGGCTCAAGTTAGAAAGGCTCGGCCATAATGGTCGTCCATAATCAAACCATGTCTAGAAAGCTTTGTGAAGAAAGAAGTCTAGGGAGAGCGTCATAAGTGGAAATACAACTCCTTCATAGGTAACAAAGTCATCTAATTTCAAGACGGTCGTCCATGACCTAAGGGCATGGACGACTAGAGGACACTTAGTGAATTCTACAAGAACTTCTTAAAAGGCTTCATGTAATCAGACCATGATGCACTACTCCTAAAACGTGGAGAGGACTCACCATAATCCGCTCAACGTACCCCATTTTCTTCATTAACCACACACATCACTCATGATGGTGGTGGATCCGAACAAGTAGACCCACTTCTAACTCTCTATAAAAGAAGCAAGTCTCATTCACCCAAGGTAAGTTCTATTATTCACAATTTCCTATCCTTGTGTTCTAGAGAGAAAACTGACTTAACCATTGGAGGGTCCTTGGCTGGGTTACACCGGTCACCCTTGACAGTTCTTTCTTTTCTTTTCAAGATCAAAAAGCCACCACTATAGTCCTAAGCATTCCAGCCTACTGATTTTTGTGCATCATTAGTTGGCGCCGTTTGTGGAGAAAGTAGTGAGGAAAATGTTTCTAAGTGTTAACTTCTTTGTTTTCCAAGACAAAAAGGCTGCATGGTTCGGACTAGGTCGATGGCCACCAGTCTAGGACACCAGGAGAGTGGAAACGCCTCCAATCACCCAAATCGTGCACCAGCACCCTTGATGACCGTCTAAAACAGTTGTAGTCCATGGCAGTTGCGATGGCAGAATTGACGCAATAGAACCAAGAGTTAACTAGAGAAGTTAATAGACAACATCAAAAACGACGTGGTGAAGAACGGGGCCAAAATTTAGAAAATGAAGGGGTTGAGAACAATGCAGAAGGAGATCAGTCCAAAGGTACTGTTACTCGTAGGGTACCACATTTGGAAAGGGAGATGGACCAGATGAAAAGAGACATGGAAGAGATGAAGGATTCCATGAGGAAAGCAAATCACGTGGATGACCTTGTCCATAGGACTAATTCCCCCTTCATTGCATCCATCATAAGTCATTCCTTACCTACCAAGTTCAAAATGCCTACCCTGAACTCATATGATGGGATGCGTGATCCTTGTGATCACATTGCCACGTTCAAGACAACTATGCATCTCTAAGGTATTTTAGACAAAATCATGTATAGAACCTTTCCTATCATGTTGAAAGGCCCAACCAGAGTATGGTTTGGTAAGCTACCACCAAACACCATAACCTCATTCTAGGAGTTAAGTAAGTTGTTCGTCAACAACTTTGTAGGGGGAAAAAGGCCGAAGCATTCCTCGCCTAGCTTGTTAAATATAGAACAAGGAGAAAACAAAAGTCTACATACTTTCATTAGCTGTTTTAACAAAGAAGGCCTATTGGTGGGCGAGATGGATGACAAGATCCTTTTAGCAACTTTCTACAATGGAGTTAGTTTAGTCTTGTTCATCCATAAGTTGTATGACCAGGAGCCACAGACAATGGCTAAGTTGATACATTCAACCCAAAGTTTCAAGAATGCAGAAGACGTGATTATTGCCAAGAAAAAGAAGAAAGGTGAACAACTGGAAAATGGTTATATACACCATCCAGAGCAGGGTCCTCGTGTTAGGATTAGTGCTCTAAAATCCATTGTATGCCATGTATGAAATTATGTTCTAAGTAATAAGCTTGTTTTATTATTATCTAAAATAATGGTAGCATGAATGTTTGGACATTGTCATATAGTTCTTAAGATGTATATGTGATTTAGTTACAGAAGATATACATCACAAGTTCTTTGTAAACTCAAAATCCTAGTTCGTAGTCGGTGATGAAATTGGGCATTTCATTTGCGAAGACTATAACACATCAATTAAGATGATTTGTCTTGATGATGGAAGTGGAGACTTCTAGTTGATATGTTAGTATGTTTTAAGTGTATAAAACATATTGAACTGGACTGCTGTGAGATTTATTATTCTATCAACAACTATCAAACAAACAATAAATCTCACGACTTCTCATTTACATAAACTCTAAATCCTGAGGGAATAGTGAACTTGATCAAGAAATGTAAGTTGCTTTAATATATCAAGAGTGAGATCTAGATAAACAGTCAAAGCCTCAGTATGTTGGGCAACCACACGTAATGTTGAAGGAACATATTCTCAAGATGGAATTCATAGTTTCTTTATAGAGATATAAAATATTTCCTTGAGATAAGTTTAATGGGTTTGGTTATTCAGAGTGTTAGGCCTAACCACTTTAGTAAAGAGTTACTAAGTTTATATTTTATGAAATAATATTTCATAAAATATATAAGAATAACTTAAAGGATTAAACCGGGTACTCAAGGATCAAGAGGTAGCAATTTACAAAGTGACAGTTACACATTATGACTTTGTATTACTACGGATATTTTCATGAAAGGGTTAAATGTTTAATAAAGTCTTGGAATATAATTTATTAATAAGGCCTAGAGTGCAATTATATCTATATAGTAGTATTAAATATAATTAATGGTAACTTTGGGATTGTCAAGAGTTAACAGATAAATCTAAAGCCCATTGGAGCTAGAGCATTATTTATCCCTTTTGGTCCCACTCCAAGCCACACACTAAAGCCTAGTTGGGTTAGCCCAAAAGGCTAATCCAATTAAATAATTAGTTATTTATTTAATAAGAGTTATTAAATAAAGGTAACTGCCCAAATGCAGAATATATACGTGTGATTAAAAAGAAGAAAGAGTAAGAGTTCTTCTTAGGATAGACACTTGATTATTCTCTTGAAAGATCACATATAGAACTAATTGAGAGACCACACATCTTGGGCACACTGTGGAATTGGAGTGAAGATTGAAAGACATCTTAAGACCAATCTTTATTTGTTTTGAATTTCACTGCATCAAGGTACGCTCTCTCATTCTTTGTTTCCAAAACTCAGATGTTACACGCTATCTTACATGAATGAAGTAGATCCATTCATATTCCGTTGTGCGTTTTTTGTATGAGATACAAAACTGTATTTTCCATGTTTTTTCCAACAATTGGTATCAGAGCGGTCTTCAATCTCATGTTTGCATAACGTGTTGAGTGAGTATATTGATGAAATCTCTACAGTAGATTTTTCTGGAATTTAGTTTTAGAACTATGGTTTGATAAAACTAATATTGATGTTATGATGTTGTTTAAGTTTGATTTTAACCATGCCATATTGAACTTTAAGACTAGCATTAATGAAATTCAGTTTTGATCTCAATCTCATTTTGATATGATCAAGAAACTATGTTTTGTTCGAGTGAAACATCAAAAAATGGTTACCAAAAAAATCTGAAAAATTCAGTTTCACGAGTTTCAACCGATCGAGAATTCCCTTCGATCAATCGAATGTTCCTTTTGATTGATCAAACAGGAATGCAGAATCGATCGAGTCATCCAGAAACTTTATGATGAATTTCTTCAGTTTTTCGATCGATCAAGAATTCCTTTTGACCGATTGGATTTGCCTTTTGATCAATCGAATAGGAATCGATAGTCGATCGAGTCATCTAGAAACTTCAAAATGGATTTATTGAATATTTTGATCGATTGAGAAATACCTTCGACCGATCGAATGTATAGTTTTTTGAAATTTCATTAAGTTTTAAAACATAGATAAAGTGCAAAGCTGTGTGTGATGAGATTACACATGTTTTCCAAATAAAAACCTTTCATTTAAAATTTCTAGTGGGAGAGAGATTCAAAGGTTAAACCTCATAGCCTCCATTGCCGGTTTATAGTAGTGTGATTAAAGCACCTCACCTTGGCGCATATGCCTTGCTCCCAACGGAGGGTGTTTAATTCATGGTACTACAGATTAAACCTCTTAATGATGGATGATATGTGTTCTTACATAAAGAACGACCACGCTACCGTGGAGTTACTTGATGACTCACATAGATTTCAGGCAATGGTTTACACTAGACTGAGTTTAATGTTAACCTCCCTACGAAGCTATGTCATTAATACTTAGAGGCTAAAGGGAAAACAACATATTATTAGTGTTTGATAAGAGTCATCATGACAGCACTAATAATGAGAATCGTTCTCAATCAATCAAAGTGTTTATAAGGTTCCATATTTTATATTATGGTTTTATTAAGGTTCCATACTATATGTTTATATGCTAAATTGATAATGTCCAGTATACTTATTATATTCATGTTTATTGTTTTCAGATTTAATCATGGCATCATTTAGCCCACTTGTTACTATTCTTAATCACAACAAACTGACTGGATCCAACTATGTTGACTGGAAAAGAAACTTAGACATTGTTCTTACTGCTGAAGAGCACAAATTTGTGCTTAATCAACCATGTCCAAACTTTCCTTCATTAGATGCTCCTTTCGAGAAAAAATAGCGATGTGATCGTTGGTAGAAATCTAATGAGATGGCTAAGTGCTATATCCTAGCATCTATTTCAAATGTTCTACAACATCAAATGCAAGATGTGGAACTAGCTTCAAACATTATGTTAAGTTTGAAGGAGATGTTTGGTGAGCAAGGTCGTTCAGCTAGGCAAGATACCATGAGGTTTATCCTGAATACCAAAATGGCTCAAGGAACTTCAGTAAGAAAGCATTGTCCTAAAATGATCTCTTATCAGAATACACTAGAGGTTTTAGGTGCTGACATTGATGGAGAATCCCAAGCAAATATGATACTCCAATCCTTGCTAGAATCATTCAAAGAATTCAGACTTAATTATAATATAAACAAAAAGATTTATACCTTGTCTGAATTAATGAATGAATTAGTGGCAGTAAAAGGCATTCTTGGTACAACCAGTGTTGATGCTAATATGGTTGAAGCTTCCTCTTCTAAGCCTAAGTCGAGAGCCAAGAGAGGTAAGAAGAAGAAGGACTTCACCAAAGAAGATGGTAAAAAAATTGCCTTAGGTGTTGACAATAAGGGAAAAAAGAAAAAGAAAAATGACTACACCAAAGGAAAATGTTTCCATTGTAGTGAGAAAGGTCATTGGAAGAGGAATTGTCCAAAATTCATAGTTGATAAGAAAAAAGGTGTGATGAGATCATTCCTTCTTGAAATTAGTTTAGTACATAATCCCACAGATTCCTGGTGTGTGGATTGAGGTTGTACTAATCATATTTGCAATACTGTGCAGGGGTTCCAGGAAACCAGAAAGTTGAATGAAAGGGAACTATTTCTTACTTTGGCTGATGGGAGCAAAATTCCAGTTGTAGCTGTTGGAGTGTTTAATTTATGCTTTGATTCTAGGATTTTAATATTGGAAGACTATTTATATGAACCTAATGTTCGTAGGAATTTAATTTCTACAACTTATTTAAGTAAACATGGATATTATGTTATCTTGAAAGACAATGTTGTAATAAAGAAGGATAAAGTGTTTATCTGTTCTGGCAATATTGTTGATAGTCTTTATATTATAAATCCTGATAAGCATGAATTATACAATTTTGAATTAGATAATAATTCACATGTAAGATCATTAAAGAGAAAGTTTCCTTCTACTAGTGATGCATATCTTTGGCATTTACGTTTGTGTCATATTAATTCAAATAGGATCCAAAGACTAGTAAAAGATGGACTTTTAGAACCATTAAATTTTAATGAATTCCCAGTCTGCAAATCCTGCTTGGAAGGTAAAGTGACAAAAAGGCCTTTTAATGCAAAAGAATATAGAGCCAAAGATTTGCTAGAACTAGTACATTCAGATGTATGTGGTCCTATGTCTATCCAAACAAAAGGTGGCTATGAGTATTTCATTACTTTTACTGATGATTACTCTAAATTTGGTTATGTGTACCTAATGAAATGGAAGTCCGAAACTTTTGAAAAGTTCAAAGAATTTAGGGCTGAAGTTGAGAATCAATTAGGTAAACACATAAAGGCCATTTGATCTAATCGTGGTGGTGAATACCTTCTTGGGGATTTCAAAGATTACTTAACTGAAAATGAGATTATATCCCAGTTGACTGCACCTGGAACACCACAACAAAATGGTATAGCAGAAAGAAGGAATAGGACTCTTTTAGATATGGTTAGATCCATGTTGAGTTATACAACTCTACCAATTTCTTTTTGGGGATATGCCTTAGGTACAATAATGCATCTTTTAAATTTAGTTCCTTCAAAATCTGTTCCCAAAACACCCATGGAATTGTAGAATGGGTGCAAGCCTAGTATGAGGTACCTCCATATTTGGGGTTGTCCAACACATGTGCTAAAAGGAAAACCTGATAAATTGGAACCAAAGTCAAAAGTATATTTACTTGTGGGTTATCCAAAAGAAACTAGGGGTTATTTATTCTATAGTCATAATGATAACAAAGTGTTTGTTAGTACAAATGCCAAATTTCTAGAAAATGACTATATGAATGATTATACTCCTAAGAGTAGAGTTGTCTTAGCTAAAATGAATGAACCTGTAATTGAACAATCAATGGATGAAACTAGGAATGATGTGGTTGTATTGGATACACCACAAGATATTACTCACAAGATGACTAGTACACAAGAGCCTCATCATAGTGGGAGGATTATTAGTCCACTTGTAAGATTTATAAGTCTGGGAGAAACTTATGAAGCTATCTCAGAAGAAGATGAAGAGGCAATGAAAGATATATATGCACATCAATGGGTCAAAGCTATGAAATCTGAATTGGATTATATGTATTCCAATCAAGTTTGAGATCTTGTAAAGGCGTCTAATGACATTAAACCTGTCTGTTGCAAATGGGTTTACAAGAGGAAGAGAGGGATAGATGGAAAGGTTGAAACCTTTAAGGCAAGATTAGTGGCGAAAGGGTATACATAAGAAGAAGGTATTGACTATGAGGAAACTTTTTCGCCAGTAGCCATGCTTAAATCTATTAGAATTCTCTTATCCATTGCTATCATTATGATTATGAGATTTGGCAAATGGATGTCAAGACTGCATTTCTAAATGGGAATCTTGATGAAGAAATTTATATGATGCAACCAAAAGGTTTCAGAGCAAAGAACCAAGAGCATATGGTATGCAAGTTGAAAATGTCCATTTATGGACTTAAGCAAGCATTTAGATCATGGAACATTAGATTTGATCAAGCAATCGAGTCATTTGGTTTTGAACAAAATCTAGATGAACCATGTGTGTACAAAAGACATCAAGATAAAGTAGTAATGTTCCTAGTGCTTTATGTTGATGATATTCTACTCATTGGAAAGGATGTAGGCGTAATGTCATCAGTAAAGATTTGGTTGTCAAGCCAATTTGATATGAAGGACTTGGGTGAAGCAAACTTTATTCTAGGGATCAAGCTTTGGCGAGATTGAAAGAATAGAATGTTAGGCTTGTAACAAGTTGGAGATATATATATATATATATATAATTCTAGCAAGGTTTAGCATGCAAAACTCCAAGAAAGGATTACTTCCTTTCAGACATGGAGTTTCTCTGTCTAATGACCAAAGGCCTAAGACTCTTGAAGAGGAAAAGACAATGAGACAAGTTCCTTATGCTTCTACAGTGGGAAGTCTCATGTATGTCATGCTATGTATTAGGCCAGATATTTGTTATTCAATTGGCATAGTCAGCCAATATCAATCAAATCCAGGATCAAAACATTGGGAGGTTATAAAGCATATTCTCAAGTATCTAAAGAGAACGAGAGACTATATGCTAGTTTATCGATGTGAGGATTTGATAACTATTGGTTACACAGATTCTGATTTTTAGTTAGATCTTGATTTCAAAAAGTCCACTTCAAGTTGTGTGTTCACCTTGGGAGGTGGAGCCATAAGTTGGAGAAGTGTTAAGTAATCTTGTATTGTTGACTTCACTATGGAAGTTGAATATGGTGCTGCTTATGAAGCAGCAAAAGAAGTTGTTTGGCTCAAGAATTTCCTTTTTTGATATTGGTGTCATGAGAATGAAGTTCCAATCACTTTGTTCTGTGACAATAGTGGAGCAGTTGCACAATCTAGAGATCCAAGGAATCATAAGAGAAGAAAGCACATAGAAAGAAAGTATCATATTATTTGAGACATTGTGGCTTAAGGAGATGTGATAGTAGCAAAGATTGATAGTCCAAATAATCTGGTAGATCCCTTTACCAAAGCTTTGCCCCAGAAGACTTTTGAGTCACAACTGGAGGGAATGGGAGTTAGATTAGTGCGCAATAGTCTTTAAGGGCAAGTGGGAGATTGTTAGGATTAGTGCCCTAAAATCCTATTGTATGCCATATATGACATTATGTATGAAATTATGTTCTAAGTAATAAGCTTGTTTTATTATTATCTAAAATAATAGTAACATGAATGTTTGGACATTGTTATATAGTCCTTGAGATGCATAGTATGTGATTTATGTGATTTAGTCACAAAAGATATAAATCACAAGTTCTTTATAAACTCAAAATCCTAGTTCATAGTCGGTGATGAAATTGGGCATTTTATTTACGAAGACTATAACATATCAATTAAGATGATTTGTCTTGATCATGGAAGTGAGACTTCTAGTTGATATGTTAATATTTTTTAAGTGTACAAGACATATTTAACTGGACTGTTGTGAAATTTATTATTCTATCAACAATTGTCAAACGAATAATAAATCTCATGACTTCTCATTTACATAAACTCTAAATCCTAAGGGAATAGTAAACCTGATCATAAAATGTAGGTTGCTTTAATATATCAGGAGTGAGATCTAGATAAACGGTCAAAACCTTAGCATGTTGGGCAACCACACGTAATGTTGAAGAAACACATATTCTCAAGATGGAATTCATAGTCTCTTTATAGAGATATAAAATATTCCTTTAAGATAAGTTTAATGGGTTTAGTTATTCAAAGTGTTAGACCTAACTACTTTAGTAAAGAGTTACGTTTATATTTTATAAAATTAGATTTCATAAAATATATATGAATAACTTAAAGGATTAAACCAGGTACTCAAGGATCAAGAGGTAGCAATTTACAAAGTGACAGTTACACATTATGACTTTGTATTACTATGGATATTTTCATGAAAGGGTTAAATGTTTAATAAAGTCTTGAGATATAATTTATTAGTAAGGCCTAGAGTGAAATTATATTTATATAGTGGTATTAAATATAATTAATGGTAACTTTGGACTTGTCAAGAGTTGACAGATAAGTCCAAAGCCCATTGGAGCTAGAGCTTTATTTGTCCCTTTTGGTCCCACTCCAAGCCTCACACTAAAGCCCAATTGGGTTGGCCCAAAAGGGTAAACCAATTAGATAATTAGTTATTTACTTAATAAGAGTTATTAAATAAAGGTAACTGCCCAAGTGCAGAATATATATGTGTGATTAAAAAGAAGAAAGAATAAGAGTTTTTCTTAAGATAGAAACTTGATTATTCTCTTGAAAGATCACATATAGAACTAATTGAGAGACCACACATCTCGGGCACACTGTGGAATTGGAGTGAAGATTGAAAGACATCTCAAGACCAATCTTCATTTGTTTTGAATTTCACTGCATCAAGGTACGCTCTCTTATTCTTTGTTTCCAAAACTCAGATGTTACATGCTATCTTACATGAATGAAGTAGATCCGTTCATATTCCACTACATGTTTTTTGTATGAGATACAAAACTATATTTTCCATGTGTTTTTCCAACACCTCGTCCAAAGAAAGCCAATGTGTTCACACCTCATTTTGCAACCCGCATTTAATCTCACATGGAGGGTCAAATGGTAATTTCACCTTGAAAATAGGAATCTTAATTGTGGCCATTAGATCCTTAATCTCATTTCACCAAAATGATATTGATATTGTAATGATCAAATCAACTGGTCATAAGCCCTAATCGGATAATCAGATTGAAAGTTATCATCAAATTAAGTTTTAATGGCCAAGATGCACTATCACAAATTGAGTCCAACTATATGTGATTATGAACAATTGATTCCAATTGGTTATAATTATAATCAATTTGAGATTAATGACGTGTCATAATTTGATTCGCTAGGATTACATTTTATGGTAAGGTCGCGCACACCTAATTAATTAGATAGTCAAACATTGATTATTCAATGAGTAATTTGTGCAATTATCTTTTAATTAGGGTAAATTTGAAACTAATTAAGTCTAAAATGGGAGTGATTGGAGCCTATTAATGTTAATTGGAAACTAATTTGGGACCTATTAATGTTAATTGTTCTGAATTTATTTTCTAACAAATGACATCTGCTCACCATTTTGTTGATATCTCTCAGAATATTTTAAATCTATGAATAAGCTTAATTTTCCTAGAAACTAGACACTTGGGGCTTCAATTTAAGTACAAGAACGAAACAATTCTAATCAGAATTAAGTAAAATATGATTTTTTGAAGTTGGCTTTATAGGCTGTTATAGTAGCCACGAGAAAACTGAATTTTGCTTAGTCCTCACTCCCGCCAATCTTTACATTTAATGCACCAGATTTCCCCAAGGGTTAAAATAAGGTCTAGGTTCATGATTTTTTGTCAACCCTCATTAAATGATCTTCCATTCATATTTTCTCTACCTCTTCTCCATTCCAAGACACCAAAACCCCCATCTCTTCTCCTCTCTTAAGTTCTAGTGAAGTAGAGTAGTCTTGTCATATCTTGGTCTTCCTGAGACTTAAGGTATTAAGTGAGACTCATTCTCCCTCTCCTAACTCTTCTTTTCCTCCACCCTTAAGACCTCCACCAAGAGACTCCTCCTCCACCATATGGATCTTGCATGAAGATATAATCACTTTCCCTAACTGGTTTTTTATATTGCCATGATGAGAATTTAAGATTAAAGCATGATATTAATTATTTAAATTCCCTTTAATATGTTTGAATGTTCTCAAATGTTCTTATGTGTTCTTCACATGTTCTTGGTTGTTCATCACTTGTTCATGAATAATACTAGTTTTGATCTTGAATCCACATCAAAAATATGAAAAAAGTGTTTGTTTCATAATTCTTTCAAATCCTTGAATCTAGGTTATCATCATCCACACACATTCACTAGAATATTTTTTTCAATCCAAATGCAATACTTAATAAATTGAATCAGGTTTTATCATATGCACACACATTAAATTCAACATGCAAATTAATTAACATATTGGATGATATGATATGAATGTTGGCCACCATAGTTTAGAAGAATGGTTTCATTGGGCAAAGCAGGTGCCTAACACCTTCCCACCTTGTATCATAGCATCCGAGCTTAGATTAAGGGTTGATAGATCAATGCTTATCCATGTAATTTTCAATTTCTAGATTCTAACTAGGAAACAAAGGCATGTACTTTATCTTAGATTGTATCTAGGACCAAAGCCATGTAATTTCCTATGATCAATGTAAATTCATTTGCAAATCAATAAAGTGAGGAATTTTTCAATTTTGGTTTTCTTATTTATTCCAATAATTAAATAAGTGGCGACTCCATTATAAAATCGTTAATCTAAAGGAGAAAATATAATCAGTCGAACCTCCATTTTAAGAGGCAATAATACGACTCCACCCATTCACGTGGGTTTGGTCCAACATTTTAAAAAGAGGGCTGGGGGTGCTGTCTCTGACATAAGGTAGGGGAGAAAAGAGATCTTGACAACAAGAAAGCAGGGTCATCCTCTGGACAATACTCCAACTACACTCCCTTAAATACTCTGCTTGACCAAGTGTTAATGCAAATCAATGACAATCCATCCTTAAAATGGCCCGAGAACTAAAGCAAGTACTGTTATTTTCATCGTGACCATGGATATGATACGGACAAATGTTATGACTTGAAGCAGCAGATTGAAGTTCTCATTAAGCAGGGAAAGTTAAAAAATTTTCTTTTGTGAGACCATAAGGACGAGAGACAGCTAGTGAAGGGTAAAGTAGAAGAACCAATGCATCAACCACTTGGAGAAATAAAGATCATTGTAGGGGGTACGTCAACAGGAAGCTCGTCCAAAGCCAAGAAGACCTACTTGCGGGAAGTCCAGAATGTTCAAATATTTGAACGACCACTAAGAATGATCAAAGAAGATGAGCTAGCCATTATTTTCATGGATGAAGATGCAAGACGACTGCACCATCCTCATGACGATGCAATTGTCATTACTTTGGTGATCACAAATTATACAACTAGATGGGTGTTAATAAACAATGAGAGTTCAACAAACATCCTCTACTATCCAGCCTTTCAGCAAATGAGGATTAACAAGGAATTACTTCGTCTAGTGAACGTGCCATTGATCGGGTTTGGAGGAATAAAGGTTCTACCAGTAGGCACCATCTTCTTGCCATTATTAGACGACCAACTTTGAACAATTGGAAGGTTGCAACGTCCACCTACCACTAGTCTGTCAAGTTCCCAACAAAGTATGGCATACAAGGAGATCAATTAGCTGCTAGAGAATGTTACTTAGCAATGTTGGACAAGCCGATGCAAACAATGAACATTGAAGAAAGAAGAATATTGGTTGAGCCAATTAAAGTATTGGAAGATGTACCGTTGGACTAGTCCAACTCGGAGAATTTTACCAGGATTCGAACGAGTATGGGGGAAAGGACAGAGTAGGATCTCGTTGGATTCTTCAAAAAAAGCACATATGTTTTTGCTTGGAGCTATGAAAGACATGCCTAAGATTAATCCAAGTGTGATTACTCATCGTTTAAATGTGTCCTCGTCTTACAAGCCCGTCTGTCAAAAGAAGAGAGTGTTTGCCCCAGAACGAGATAATGCCATCAAAGAAGAAGTTCACAAATTAGTCACCGTAGAATTTGTCCGCAAAGTTTACTACCCTAATTGGCTAGCTAATATAGTGATAGTAAAAAAGGCTAATGGCAAATGGAGGATGTGCGTGAACTTCACAAATTTAAACAAGGCGTGCCCCAAGGATAGCTATCCTCTTCCATGCATTGATCAGTTGGTGGACTCAATAGTTGGACACAAGCTGTTAAGCTTCATGGATGCATTCTTAAGGTACAACCAGATTAAGATGGATGAGGTAGACCAGGAGAAAACATCCTTCATCATAGGCCAAGGTTTATTTTGTTACAAAGTAATGTCGTTTGGACTGAAAAATGCAGGAGCTACCTAACAAAGGCTAGTCAACCATATGTTTCTTCCACAAATTGGGCGAAACGTTGAAGTGTACGTGGACGACATGCTGGTCAAGAGCACGAAGGAGATGCAGCACTTGGATGACCTTCAAGAAACCTTTGATACACTTAGGCGATATAAGATGAAGCTGAATCCTAGCAAATGTGCCTTCGGAGTTGTATGAGGGAAATTCCTTGGTTTTATGGTTTCACAGAGAGGGATTGTAGCAAATCCTGATAAAATCCAAGCAATCTTGAACATGGAGCCCTTGAAAAATATTAAGGACATCCAAAGCCTCACTAGACAAGTAGCTGCCCTTAACAAGTTTGTTTCAAAAGCTAATAACAAGTGTTTATCATTTTTTAGAGTATTAAGGAAAGCATTTGAATGGATGGACGAGTGCCAACAAGCATTTGAAGACTTGAAAGCTACTAAACTTTGCTACTAAACCTGTCTAAACCAAGAGAAGAGTTGTATCTCTACCTAGCGATGTCCCCTCATGCGGTGAGTTCGGCCTTGATCAAAGAAGAGGTAAAGGTACAGAAGCCCGTCTACTACACCAGAAAAGCTTTAAGAGGGGCTGAAGGACGATATCTGCCAATGGAAAAGTTAGCATTTTCATTGGTGACAGTAGCAAGAAAGCTCAGGCCTTATTTCCAAGCTCATGTAATCAACATCCTAATAGATCACCTGTTGAAGAAAGATATGATAAGATGGAGGCCTTTGGACGATTGATCTAGTAGGTAGTGGAACTTAGTGAATTTGATGTGCGATATAAACCAAGAGAAGCAACAAAAGCTAAGGTCCTTGCAGACTTCATTGCCAAATTTACTCATGCCGGTGATCAGCGAAATGAAGACCAGGGGGCAAAGCTGTGGATCGTCCATATGGATGGTTCGTCCACACCGCATGTAGGAGGAATTGGGATAGTTTTACAATCACCAGAAAGGGATCATCAAGAGTATGTTGTCCATCTACAATTCCAAAAAACTAATAATGAAGCAGAATATGAAGCCATACTTCAGGGCTTGGAGTTAGCAAAATCACTTGGAGTAGATCAGTCCTCCTCCAAGGACACTCATAGTTGGTGATAGGCCAAGAGAATGGAATGTGTGAAGCTAAGGAGAAACGGATGAAGAAGTACTTAAACAAAGTTAGATAATGTATTAAAGGCTTCACAACAACCCAATTTCAGCAGATACCAAAGGAGGAAAATGCAGAAGCAGACACTTTAGCCAAGACAGCATCTACAAACAAGATAGTAGGAGATCAAATTAAAGTCCACTACATCCCGAGTATTGACATTCCAAAAGTGAATCAAATAAACAGAGTATCCAATTGGACCACTCCAATTGTGTCTTATCTCAAAGACTCCTCTTGGAGGATAAAGAAGAAGCAAGGAAGCTGAGGGTGAGGGCAACGAAATTTGTCCTTATGGACAAGGGGTTGTATAAAAGGGGTTTCTCTCAACCCTATTTGTGGTGTTTGACTCCAGATGAGTCCCATTACATCCTGAGGGACGTCCACGAAGGAGCTTGTGGAAATCATTTAGGGGCTAGATCCCTTGTCCACAAGATAGTCCATGTCGAATACTACTGGCCATCCATGCAAACAGATGCCAAGGCTTATGTCAAAGTGTGTGACAAGTGTCAACGCTATAGTAACATACCCAGACAACCATCAAAGTACCTCACCCTAATGGTGGCCCCATTGACCCTTTGCTTAGTGGGGGTTAGACATCTTTGGTCCCTTTCCCATGGGGACGAGGCAAATGAAGTTCTTGGTGGTAAGGATTGATTATTTTACCAAATGGGTAAAAGTAGAGCCATTGGCAAAGATTACCAAGCAGAACATCTGAATCTATGTCTAGAAGAACATTATTTGCCACTTCGGAATCCCTAAGGTGCTCGTTTCAGACAACGGATGCTAGTTTGACAATACATCCTTCAGAGAGTTTTGTGAGCAATTAGGAATTAGGAATCATTACTCCTTACCCTCCCACCCAAAAGCTAACAGATAGGCTAAAGTTGCAAACCGATCCTTGCTTAAGATCATCAAGACTTGGCTTGAGGGGGTAAAAGGGATATGGTCGGATGAATTACCTAGCATCCTTTGGGCATATAGGACGACAGTAAGGACTCCAACTAGAGTAACTCCTTTTAAGTTAGCATATGGAAGTGATGCAGTGATACCTGCGGAGGTTGGTCTAACTAGTTACAGGGTGGCCCACTATAACAATGAGGAGAATGAGAAATAACTTCGTCTAAGCCTTGATCTTATTGACGAGGTAAGCATGGATGAAGAATAGATGGTAGCGCGTTACAAGAACTTGATGACTAAGCACCATGACGCATTGGTGAAGCCAAGGCAATTCAACATTGGAGATCTTGTTCTAAAAAGGGTATCCTTGGCTACTAAGGACCCCTCTCATGGAAAGTTGGGACCTAACTAGGAAGGATCATACAGAATTATCAATTCCAAAAGGCAAGGTTCATACTACTTGGAAGCCCTAGATGGATGAAAGTTGGAACACCCGTAGAATGTAGAGCACTTGAGGAAGTACTACTAGTGAAGAAGACTCGTTAGGAAGGTCAGCATGGACAAGACTAAAGATTACTAGTGATCACTAGTAGTTTATTTATGTTATCTTTCAACACTTATGTTTTTCAGCAATATTTTATGTTTTCTAGCATTTGAATTCCCTAAAAAGCACTAGCTACTAGCGTGTGCTATGGATGATGTCATAAACAAAGTCCTTTTGTATATAAAGTAATTTGAATTCCCTAAAAAAGGACTAAGTAGTAGCATGGATGATGTCTTTAGACGATGCTATGTATTAAGTTCTCTAATATTTATGGATGATGTTATGTACAGTTATTTTATATAAAGTAGCTTGAATTCTCTAATTTAAGTGTTGATGATTCTGTGAAATTAACGTCCATATGAAATTAAAGACGTTTAAAATCTTTGGACACAAATATATATAATCATGAGCCACCCTTAGATGAGGAAAAGGTAAATTGCCATAAAACCTAAGGCAATAAAGTTAAGTACAAAGGGAATGAACAAACACCTCCCATTACACTCATCCAAAAATAAAGGATGAAGAAAATCATGCATGCAATACACTTTATATGGATGACACGTCCAATCCATTGGGCATTCCAAGCTATGGATGAACAGAAAAATAGCCAAGCAAAATTCTAATAATAAGTCTAAGGACGAGGAAAATATTCATCTATTCCAAAATGATGTCCTAACTATGGATGAAGGACACTTGGGATTAAAATTGGCAATAAAAATAAGAATGAGTATTCAAACATGGACGAAAACATGTTCATAAATAAAAAGGTAGATGACCATTGTCCAAAAACCCTTTAATGTATCAAGCCCAAAAAAGGCAATTGTATAAACACTCATCCTTAAACATGGACGCATTAATGTACTTGTAGAAACTTAAAATGGTCCAAAACAACAGACCCTTAAAAAAAAAAACACAAACAAACAAGGAAAGAAATAAAATAAAGATGATTTCATTAAGGGAATAAACCACTGGGGGCATCGCCACAAGACTTGGAGCCGTCTTTAGTGGGGAGAGGGGTGGAAGCATCGTCCTTGATATTTAAATCTCCTGAAATCGTCTGAAGTAGGGAACTCTCAGCTGCAGTGTGAAGCTTGATGTGATCAAAGTCTACCTCAGGAAACAACTCAAGGGCATCCATGCGAAAATCTTCAAAGCTCGCTACATAGTTTGCGTCACAAAGGTCGATAAACTCCTTGGACGACTTGAAGTCCTTAATCGCTTCGTCCTTGGATTGGCTCAAGGACGACCTGAGCTCTTCATTTTGTTTCTGAAGGTGATCCAGAAGAGTGTCTTTCACCACTATGTCCATCCTTAGTTCCTCAGCTAAGTTCTTCAACTCTGCCACCTCAGCTTCTAGTTTATCCTCTCCCCCGTCCTGCGACTTGATTCCTTCTCCATATCACGAATTTTTGTCTCAAGTCTAACCTTGGTATGGGCTAACTCATAAGCTTGCCTGGATGCCACTATAAACTTTGACATGACCTATATCAAAGAAGCATAGACATGAGGGAAGGAAATGAAACTTAGATCCCATAAGAAAAACTAAGGATGGGTACGTTACCTTGAAGAGGTCATGAACAATGGATCATTCAAACTCCTTCATGGACATGTCATAGCAAATGGCAACATCTTCATCAGTGACCGCCTAATTGAATCTCTCCCAAGCTAGGCCTTCATTTTCAAGAAGACTCATTGGGTCACTATCAGAAGACTTGGACATGTAACTCTAGGACGAGTAGGAGAGGTGCCAGCTTTAGGCTTGGTCACAGGTGCAGGGTGGTCAAGAACCACAATAGGTTGACTGGACGTCATCAAAGGGTCTACCTTTTGCTTCTTATTGCCTCAATGACTAGGAAGATTCCCAGTATCCACTCTCTTGGACACTATCTTCTTCCTCTTCGATGAAGCTAGAAGGACGAGCTTCATAGTGGATGAAGTTGGAAGATGAGACTGAGTAATGGCCTCCTCCTCAATCTCGTCTCCAGCAACACCTTTCCCTTTGTTTTCCTTCATGGTTGCCATTCCTTAATAAATATATATATATATATATATATATATATAATTTACAGTTTGGATGACTTAAATAATTGTGATTAAGAAAGAGAAGATAAAGTTTACATCTTCAAGTGGTGAGTTTGTGGGCAAGTGCTTCTTCGGTGGGTTCAGGACCAAGTCTCCAGCTCGCTAGACGACGAAGTGTAACCAAAGAGCAAAACGTCTTGTCCGCAAAGGAATGAGCTTGCTAGATACGGTCTAGATAGAATTTGGACAAGGAAGGTCATCTCGCAGCTAAATAATAATAATAATAATAATAATAATAATAATAATAATAATAATAATAATAATAATAATAAAATTAAGTTAGACAAATATGATAAAGGGAAATAATACAAGGAGTAGGAAATGACATACTATCTGGACGAAGATGACCGATTTCACTAGTATAAGGAGTAAAAGGGTCCCTGCCTACTTCAACAGGGTTTCCTACCTAAAACCCTAAGACGAAAAAGAACTCCATCTTCCACCTCCTATCATATGAAGGAAGGGACTTAACCAACCTACAATGGGAACCCCTTGCAGAAAATTGATAAAAGCTTGAGGATTGGCTAATCTTAGAAGCCTTATAACAATAGAGGAACTCATCCATGGTGAGAGGACGGTTCCCATCAAAAGCCTCCCTCCACAACACCTACAGGGATATAATAAGCCTCCATGTGTTGGGGTTAAGCTGGTTTATACCTATGCCCAACCTATGAAGAATATCCCTAGTAAAGGCATTAAAAGGCAACCTAAGACCCCTAAGCAAGTAAGCCTCATATATACCAACTCCTAAACGGGGGGTACAACACCATTCACCTCTAACAACTAGATGAGGATTTAGATTGTCTGGGATCTGATACCAACTCCTAATTGAATCAAGCTTTTTCTCGTCTATCCTAGAAAGAACACCTACAGCATAGCAATACAAGATATCCTCATTGTCACTTGAAGAGGGGATGGACGCTAGGACTTTGGAAGATGGACCAATGAATGAACCTGACACTGTCCTCTAGCTTAACTCTTCTTGGAGAACCTCTAAAGGAACCCCAGATGAGTAATACTCGTCTGAAGAACCACTCTCGCTACTGCCACTCTCACTATTACCATTGCTATTGCTCTTGTCATGATACTCGTCTATCTCTCTCTCATCTCTATCGCTAGATGAAGACACTATGACATTTAGCAAAAGAAAATTGAAGAAGGAAACCTACAAACAGGAAAAGGAGGATACCTGATTCTAGACAAAGATGACTAAAGATGGGAGAGGACTTCTAGACGAGGCGTAGGATGACTGGTGTCAGAAGGAAATATGAAGAATGTGAGAGGGTAGGAGAGGTATTCTCTTATTTATAGCCAACAAGATGGGATGTTGAAGCGATGCAAACCAATTAAAATATGCCACGTGGCAAAAATTTTGAGAAATGAAACGACGTGACCTAGAAGCCTCCAAGATTGAGCCACATGTCGACATCCTTGGTACACCCTCCTAATAATCCTTTAATGAGCAATTATTACTTGAAGAGAGAAACGATGATATGGACAACACAAGGATAGGGGGCAACTGATAAGGGCTTAAGTTAGAAAGGCTCATCCATGATGGTCATCCATAATCAAACCACGTCCAGAAAGCTTTGTGAAGAAAGAAGCCTAGGGAGAGTGTCGTAGGTGGAAATACAACTCATTCATAGGTAACAAAGTCATCCAATTTCAAGAAGGTCGTCCATGACCCAAGGGCATGGATGACCAGAGGCCACTTAGTGAATTCTACGAGAACTTCTCAAAAGGCTTCATGTAATCAGACCATAATGCACTAGTCCTAAAACGTGGAGAGGACTCCTCATAATCTACTCCATGTACCCCACTTTCTCCATTAACCACACACATCACCCATGATGGTGGTGGATCTGAACAAGCAGACCCACTTCTAACTCTCTATAAAAGAAGCAAGACCCATTCACCCAAGGTAAGTTCTACTATTCACAATTTCCCATCCTTGTGTTCTAGAGAGAAAACTGACTTAATCATTAGAGGGTCCTTGTGTTCTAACTCTCTTTTAGGGATTTTATTTTGAAATTAATAGAACATTAAGCTTTGTTTAAATGGCTTTTCTTTTTGTTTTTTTGAAAGGCTAAAAGCTGGGCTTCTTGTTAAATGTGTTAATGGTTTGGACTATTTTTTGTTGTAATTTGGGCTATTTTTGATTTAAGGAGCCAAACTGTTTTGGGGGCAAAGTTTAATTTTCTTGGCCCAAATTCTGAATGAACCTTAAATTTGGCATTGTGGGTTGATGAAATTGTTTCTAACCTACAATGCCAATAAGAAATACCAGAACCATCAAAGCAAAGGTCATCACATTGACTAATGCATCCATTTCCAACATGACATTGAAGATCTCATCCAAATCAGGGAAGATTCCAAAGCCACATGTCCCAGACATTGATAGTAATTCTCTCCCTAACTAACATATTTTGCACCTCGACCTACCTTGGGCTGATTGATCAAGTACTTTAATCTTTATTAATCCCTTCATTCTTTTTTTGTCATTTCATGTATTCTTCTTTTATTCATCAATAAAATGGTCTAATATGATATAAGCTTTATGACAAAATCTGATGATTTCAAGTTGATTTAATTTTCAATGCATAAAGTTACATGGTGTGAGGATTTAATGTTTTTCTGAAGAAAAAAAAAGAACCATTTTTTTACTGAACCCTAAGGGTGTGGAGCCAATGTTTTAAAATGGAATCACCATTTATTTTATTAAAAAGGAAAAATAAGAATAATCTTCATGAAATATCTTTACATGGCTTTGGTCCTAGAGGCTAGATGCGATTTGAAAAAAGAAAAAGAATATATCTATATATATATATATATATATATATATATAAAAGATGATTCTCCTCTTTCAACTGGACTTTTATATGGTTCAAAAACACCTTCATTGATGAAGGGTAACTTCATTTAGAAATAAGGTCATAAATGTCAAATAATAAATTCCATTTTGAATTATAAAAGAGAATTTCTAAAATTTATGATTTTTTTCCTTCACGTTCAAAAAAAAATTACAGTTACTGCTTATTTCTAAAATTTATCTTTTTTATTTGTTTGAAAAATTTTTTTTTCTAAAATATGCAAATTATTAACTTTTACCTAAAAAATAAAAGAGTCTCTGAGCACGTGCGTGAGCGCATGCTCAGAGGCTAATGTATATATATATATATATATATATAGAGAGAGAGAGAGAGAGAGAGAGAGAGAGAGAGAGAGAGAGAGAGAGAGAGAGAGAGAGAGAGAGAGAGAGAGAGAGAGAGAGAGATTTGATTCTTAGTTACAATCTAGTAAAATGCAAAAAATTAAATACGATCTAGTAACCCTTAAATTTACATCAACAAAGAATGGTCTTCAAAGAAAGATCTAAGTTTGAAGCCTAAGTAATGAAATGGAAAGGGATACTTTGATCTAGTAACCCTTAAATTTACATCAACAAAGAATGGTCTTCAAAGAAAGATCTAAGTTTGAAGCCTAAGTAATGAAATGGAAAGGGATACTTTGATCTAGTAACCCTTAAATTTACATCAACAAAGAATGGTCTTCAAAGAAATATCTAAGTTTGAAGCCTAAGTAATGAAATGGAAAGGCATTGGGCACCTATTTTGCCCCACTTGAAGTTTAGTCTTCATGAAATTAATAGTCATATCACGTTATGCATTCATCCAATCATATTATCATGTTAAAATATGTTCATCATGTGAGTTTATAGAAATTAAAAAGAGACCTTAATTTGATGAGTGTTTAACATCTAATGCTGTTTTTGATTAGATAATTACAGTTATATAAAATACAGACCAATGGCAAGAAAATCTCCTCAAAACTCAATTGTTGTAGGTTCCAATGAGATGTTGTGCACTTAGATTCTACAAAATCCAACTTGAAAAAATCAATCTAAGAAGCTTAGTTGATGACAGGAAAAGTTTATCAAATCATGCTTTGTATTCAATAACTTCAAAACAAATTGATCAACATTGGACCGAAACCATGAAGACTTTTAATTTTTTCTTTAATATGATAATTATATAAATTTTTTTCAGTTGAATTTGTTACGGATGTATTTTATAATGCCAAAGCCAAAGATTTATGTGTGCATTATTTGCTTGGTAATATTGAGCATCTTATGTGGTACAGGGTGCTATATCGTAGACAAATGCAAAATCTTTTCAAATTACAGCAATTTCCCAAAATTTCATCAATCACCACACAACATCATGAACGGCCTAAAAAACAACTTTAACCAAACATAAGTTCAAAGTGCACGCATAAAGAGCAACTTAAATCAAAGGAAATAAGTATTTACAAAAGTAATAATTTATAATATAAAAAAAAAAAATAAAACATCAAAAGTAATAGAAGTATTAAAAAAGTAAGAACAACCTCAAACAAACATTTAAAAAGAAAAGCTACCAAATATATAATATATAATGGTACACACACTTTTTTTTTTTTTTGGCAGAGTAATGGAACACGATTCAATGGTGAGACCTGCACCTTCAAACCTCTCAGTAGGACTCACTAACCGGCGTTTCAAGATTTCTTTAAGTGTCCATGTTGCTGTGATGGTGGTGGACACAGCGGGCAATCTCTTTGAGTGTTGAGTAAATACCTTTTGAATCTTGTTTTGAGTGGCTGTCACCTATTACCAAAATGCAAAAATGGTGGTTGCTCTTGGTATATATAAAATTAAAAAAAAAAAAAAAAAAAAAAAGGACTTGAGGATTGGATAGTTGTAGGGCCTTTTTGAGGGTGAGGGAGGAGAATGAACGTGAACATAAACAATTAACTGGGAGCAGCTTTTTTTTTTTTTTTTTTTTTTTTTTTTTTTTCATAAAAAATTTAAAAGTAATGTGAGATTAGAGTAAGAAATTGCAAATTAAAAAAAAAAGGATTTTTTTACTAATGTTAAAACGGTTAAGCCTTGATAAAGGTTTAAAAAAAAAAAAAAAAATTGCAAACGTGACTTTATTGACGGAAGGAACATGGGTAGTTGGAGCATTTCAAATACCTAAACAGAAAATGATCCTATCTTGTAGGCAATATTTATGCAAGAGTTAAAAGACATAGTTTTACCAAATTATCCTTTAATTTTGTCTCTACTTAAACATAGGAACGTGTGAGTATTTTGGAACCAAAAAAAATAGTTTTACCAAATTATCCTTTAGTTTTGTCTCTACTTAAACATAGGAATGTGTGGGTATTTTGGAACAAAAAAAAATCCTGTTCAAACAGGTGCAGCCCTTTAAATAGTAGTATAGATAACAACTTAACAAGTCCCAAAAAAAAACTAAGCAATAAGATTATACTTTTTCACATCCTACTATGCACTGTTAAAGATTTAAATTTATTTCTTATATATTACCATTTGCCTTGGTTCACTTCATATTATGTTTTTTTTTTTTTTTTAAATTTTATTTTATGGAACTTCATATTATATTTTTAAGTCATTATTCTAGTGCATGCTTACATTAACAAACTATTAGGGAGATCTTTTGCATTTTTTAAAACAATGTAGTCAGAAAAAATCACCAATATAGGGCAGTGTGTAAAATTCTGGAATGACCCTCCCTTATTGCTGGAAATTTTAAGAAACTTATAAAGACGTTTGCTAAATTATTTTATTAAAATTTGAATAAATTATACATCTTTTTCTTGGTTTTTTAGGAAACCAATAGATAAGTTGCCCAAATTCTTTAATAATATATGGAAAGTATCCGATATCCTGTTGTTAGCGTTTTTTTTTTAATAATTAACAAGATCATAATCTTAATTGTTTCACGATTCAAATTTAAAATTTTGAGTTTAAACAAAATTTGAATTATTAATACTAGGTGGAGTCATTCTCAAAAATAAAATAAAATACTAGGTGGAGAGAGAGCCTCGAACTATATGGTCAACTTAACTTTTAAGACAGTCATTGGTATGTAATTTGTACTAGGGCAGTCATTGGGTTTGAAATAAAATCTATCATTACCATCCAGTAATTGTTTAGTTTTGTTAGTAGTATGTTTACTGGAACTTGTTGTACTATTTTTTATTTAAATGGGGGAAAATTTATTAATAAACCCCAAAATTTTCTATGCCTTTATTTATTTTGAAACATACTATGTTGGTGTTTAATTATTCAGCTTATTATGACAAAGGTAAACATAACTTGCAATGCATTAATAGATATATGTTATGTAGTAAGGACATAAGTACAAAAATATGTTATTTTAATTTACATGTATTCCAAGATTCATGTAGCTCAACTAAAATCACTTGACATTTCTAACAAAACTATCCAGGGTCTAAATCCCCCACCTCTAACTATTAGTGTATTAAGGAAAAAAAATATGTATAATTAAACATAAATCTTGGAATACATATAAATTAAAAATCAAAATTAATTAAACATAATTTCATGATTTTGAACCATATACATTTTTTTTCTTGAGAAAAAATACAAATAATTTGCATGAGTGTACAATAATGAAGAGAAATAGGGATCGAGTTGTTAACAAATCCAAATAATTTCACACTTTTACTTATTTTGCCAACATATTAATATTGGATTATGAAATTAAGTGCTAATGTCACTGATATAGTATGCTTTATGGGTGCATGTCAATTTATGTTAGTTATACTGTATGGTGATTCCTTTTACAGGAATTTCTATGGCGAAAGTTTCTAGCAATAAAGAAATTATTAAGAAAAATGTTGAATATGGAGTTTTGAGTAGCTCAACAATAATGTTAGCTGCATGCATCTTAATGATGAACTTATTCTCATAAATTTATTTTGTTTATTTAATTATTTTTAAAGTACAATCATACCTTCAAAATGATGCTTTTAAACATTGTACCTCGAATTTTCAAATGAAAAAAAAAAAAAATTAAATTAAAATTGAGTCAATCGGACTAACGTGGGCAACAATAATTTCATGATTTTAAACCATTTACATTTTTTTCTCAATAAAAAACACAAATAATTTGCATGAGTGTACATTAATGAATACAAATAGGGATCAAGTCATTAATAAATCCAAATAATTCCACGCTTTTACTTATTTTGCCAATATCTTACATGTATTATTTAATTACTCAATGTATTAAGATATGGTGAAAAATAACCGGTAACGAATCAAGAAATACAAATTATATAATATGTAAATAAGTATAAACATATGTTATATGACTTTATATGTATTAACATGAAGGGTAATTTTAGGTACCCCTATTTTTTTTTTTCTTTTGGGGTTTTTTTTGGGGGTGGGGGGAGGAGTACGGTATCTACTAGCAGGCAACCTGCTCTACTAGGTTACTAAAACATCATATTTGATTGTTTCATCCTCACATTATGCAGTATCAACATCACATGTGGCTATACTTTTGTCACATTCAGTGATTCCCTTTTTTTTTTTTCCTCACATTCGATGGTTCCATTATCACATTAGGCAGTACTAATATCACATTTAACCAAACTTTTGTCAAATTCAGTGGTACCTTAATTATTTTTCTCACATTTGACAGTTTCATCCTCACATTGTATAATAGCAACATCACATGTGGTTGTACTTTTGACACATTCGATGGTTCCCTTATTTTTTTTCCTCTCACATTTAATGGTTCCATTGTCACATTAGGCAGTACCAATATCACGTTTGACCATACTTTTGTCACATTCGGTGGTACCTAAATTATTTTTTCACATTTGACAGTTCCATCCTCACATTGTGCAGCACCAATATTACATGTGACTATACTTCTATCACATTCAGTGGTTCCCTTATTTTTTTTTTCTTATATTTGATGGTTCCATTGTCACATTAGCAGTACCAACATCATATTTAACCGTACCTTTGTTACATTCGGTGGTACCTTAATTTTTTTCTAACATTTGACAATTCCATTGTCACATTGGACAGTACCAACATCACATATGACTGTACTTTTGTCACATTTAGTGGTTCCCTTATTTTTTTTTTCTAACATTTTCGTTGACGAAAATTGTTAACGTATGTTTAATAAAAATTGTTAAATTATGTTTAACAAAAGTTGTTATCTTATGTTTAACAAAAATTGTTATATTATGTTTAACAAAAATTGTTACGCAGTGAAATTCATCAAACATAATTTCACCCATAAACCTTTGAGCATATATGTTTTATTGATGTGAATAGTACCCATTCAAGATACCATATCTTTTAATTAAATTCCCTTATTTCAAGGAAAAACCCTTTGATTCCAACCACGTTGCCTTTGTACATATGTTTATTTACTTTTATGTTTAAGGGGATATGTGTTTTTATTTATTTGTGGTTGCACCTAATAATTTAATTAGGTTGCCTACGTACCCTTGGTGGGGATCAAGCCAATTTGTAGTTCTTAAGTTTGAGGTTTTAAATTTAATTTCCTCAAAATGATTTTGTCCATTTTAAATGATGGACATTTAACTTAAATACTGACTTAATTTTGTTATTGGGTGAGATAATTTATTTTAATCTCAAGGATAAGCCAAGTACCCATGTTTGTATGGATTTTGAACCAAAGATTCTCTTTTTGAGAAATTGAATGTCTGAGTAAATTTTCCTTTCTTTCATTTGCTTTTTTGTAGGAATTTTAACAAGCAATGTGTTGGGTTAAAATAGATTGACCCCGGTTAATTAATTCAATTACCTATGTTGATTAATTAGGCAAAATTACATGCAAATCGTGAGGCACTAACAAATCACTAAATAACTAATATGCAGCGGAAAATAAATAACACGGTGATTTGTTGACGAATGGGAAAAACCTCTCACAATTCAAAAACCCCACCGAGTAAATTTCAGGTCACCACTCCCAAGAATCCATTAATCAATAATCAAACAGTTACAAGTATGGGGAATCTTATCACTACCCTGGCCTATCCCAAAATACTAACCTATAGTTGAACCTTCGCTTCAATACCCAATTAAACTTGATCTTGTAGTAGACTTTTTCGCTTTGCACAAATCTCCAATCTGTGACTAACTCCTTTACATGGATCCCAATATGTAACTAACTCCAGCAACTTGATTAATGGTTGTTGGCTGCAAAGTTCTTCACTTTAAGACATACAAACACAATAGCTTTTTATAGAGTGTATGAGTTCTGAGTCTCTATTTTCAACCTAGATGACTTTTAAAATAAGCTTTATATATGACTAAGGTTGTAGAGAAAGAAACCCTAATCATTCAAGTCATTATGGGCAGAATTTCAGGTCTAAGAAATATGTAATCGTAATTCTCAATAGATCGAGCTTGTGTCGAGCTTCTTCATTAATCCTCAATAACAGCTAGTGTAAAGCTTTTGTCAAGTTTTAATGAAAAAACTTGATGATGCACGAAAATCAGTAGGCTGGAATGTTTCGGGTTATGGTAATGGCTGTGAGTCCTAAAAAGAAAAAAAGAACTGTCTAGGGTGTTAGGACATATGTGTTTCACTTGTTAAGAACATATGTCATGATTTTATATAATTGGCTTATCTTTTGACAAAATGCACTTTACTTGTATTTGGGTAGAGTTAGGATGTTTTAAATACTTCAAGAAACCTTGTTTCAAGATCAAGTATTAAAGCTTTCAAGTCTGTTCAAGAAAACAAGTTCAGAGTGCAAAATCATTAAAGCTCGACAGCTGACTCAACAGCTGCATCTATCAAGCTTAAGGAAGCTATTCTTCATTCGGTGTGCTCGACACCTACTCGAAAGCTTCTCAACACCTGTTATCTGTCGAGGTTTAAGATTTTCAGAATTTCAATCTGATTTTCTTGGGATCCGTGAATGTGTCTTTGGGCTTTCTTTTCTCCTAACCCTAGAAATATAAAAGGATCAGTTTAAGGGCCGTCAAAGTGTTCACAAGTTGCACAAGTTTTGAGCAAACTCTGTTCAAGCAAATTGTAACCGGAGACGAAGTTTTTGCCCTAATTCATCTCTTTCTCTTGAAGAAGTTGCTGTGTATGTGCACCGTAAGGTTTTGTGACCAAGCATCTTCTTGATCTTCATCGTTTGGATAAACTGAAGAACTTTGCAACCAACAACCTTCTTAGTTGGTGATTGAAGTTGCGTACTGGGATCCGTGCAATTGATTAGTCACGTACTGGGAGTCGTGCATCTGAAAGGGGAACTGTCACTACAGAACAAGTCCAATTGGGTATTGGGGTAAGGGTTCAACTGTAGGTTGGTAAGGTACTTGGATTCCTTTACTTGTAATCGCTTGTTGTGATAATAGTGAAGTTTCGGAAGTGGTAACCTGAAAATCACCCGGTGGGGTTTTTGCCGTTAGGTTTTCCCCATTCGTAAACAAATAACCGTGTTATTTATTTTCTGCTGCATATTTAGTTTATTGGTGATTTTTTTGTGCTACCACGCATTTGCATGATAAATTGGTTAATTAATAACTTGGCTAATTAATTAATTAATTTCTATCACAAGGGGTCATTCAGTTTATGGCCTATCAAGTGGTATCAGAGTAGGCACACTTTGATTAGGGTTTAATCTTTGTTGTGTTGATCCATTGACCCCTGTTTGTTATGGATAGAGGACATTCATTAATCATACCTCCTTTATTTGATGGCACTAACTATGCATACTGGAAAGTACGCATAAGAGCTTTCTTGCAGTCTTTAGATGAGAAAGTGTGGCAAGCTGTGGAGATAGGCTGGACTAAGCCAACAGAAGTGCCAGCCGACTGGGATGATGCCAAGATTAAGGCAGCAAACTTTAACAGCAGAGCTTTGAATGCATTGTTCAGTGCTGTCACCAATGAGGAGTTCAAGAAGATATCCTCCACTGAAACTGCCAAGGAGGCTTGGACCATTCTCCAGACAACCTATGAGGGTACTAAGGCTGTCAAGAACTCAAAGCTTCAGAGGCTCACTACAAGCTTTGAAGAGATAAAGATGGAGGAGGATGGGTCTTTCGATGAGTTTTATGCCAAGCTAAAGGACATAGTGAACTTAGCCTTCAATCTTAGGGAAACCATTCCTGAACCCAAGATTGTGAGGAAAGTGCTCAGATCTCTGCCAGAGAGATTTCATGCTAAGATTACGACAATAGAGGAATCAAAGGATATTGACAAGATTCCTCTGACTGAGCTGGTTGGAAACTTGCAGACCTACGAGCTAGGGTTGACAAGAATAGGCAAGTCGGGTAAAAGCAAGAGTATGGCACTAAAGGCCAAGAGTAGTGAAACAGATGAATCTTCTGATGATGAAGATTCCAAGATGAAGTCTTACATCACCCGGCAGTTCAAGAAGTTTATGAAGAACGCCAATGGAAAGGGTTTCGACAAGGACTGCAGGCAATCCAATTCTTCTCAGTTTAAAGGCCAAGACAAAGGGAAGAAGGATGCTAAGAAAGGTGGTCAGTACACTGTTCCCTCAGGACCTAAGTGCTTTGGGTGTCAAGGCTTCGGTCACATGAAGCATGAGTGTCCTATATACCTCAAGAGCATTGGGAAGAGCAAGGCACTTGTTGTTACCTTGAGCAACACTGAGCCTGAGGATGATTCTGACAATGAGGATGACGGAATCTTAAATGCCTTCACGGCCACGGTCAATCCTACTGATGGGATTGTTGAAGATGTGATTGAAGAAGAGGAACTGGTGGAATCCAAATTTGAGAAGATAGATGATCAAGATGACATCTATACAGCCTATGAGAAGCTGTATAAGCTTTCTGAGAAGCATGAGAAATTATATAGGCTAACCACCAAGAAGCTCAGTGATGTGGAACTTGACCGTGAGGAACTTTCCACAAAGTTTGATGAGGTTAATCAGACTATTGGAGCATTGAGATTCGAGAACAATTTCTTGGCTGAGAAGACCAAGAAGCTTGAAGCGGAGCTGTTTCAAGTCAAAGCTCAATTGGAGAGGACTTCAAGCGCAAAGCTGGATGAGATGCTAAGCATTTAGAAATCTACTTCAGATCGAACAGGTTTAGGGTATGGACTTTCTTCCTCTAATACTACTTCTTCTAGTACTACTATTTTTGTTCCTCCTACTAATAATGTTAAAACTGAGTACAATGAGATTAAAACTGATTTAGCTAGTGAGAACATAGACAAGGGTAAATCTATCTTAAGAGTACCCCCTAAAGTTGAGAAGAAAGATGTTGAAAACCCTAAAGCTAAGAAGGCTAACTCTCAAAAGCCTAAACAAAAGAAGCAGCATCTTTGTCATCATTGTGGAGCTGCCGGTCATACTCGAAAAAATTGCTACAAGTGGTTTGCCACTCAACAGAGTAACGGCATGATAGCATCTGGTAACCAGAATCAGCTTCAATCCTCTCTTGCTCCCCTTGGAGATATTCTCAAAGCCCTCATGTTCCTTTCGAACTTGAACGGTTTTAACTCTTCCCCTTTACCGTAGGTTCGAGGATTTGTTAGACGGAAAGGTTCTTCCAAGGTGTGGAAGGAAAAGGGCTCCAAGTGATTTTGTCACTTTTCTCTCTCTCTTCTTGTTTTTGTGTGTGCATTACTTATGTGTTTTGCTTTCATGTTTTGAGTCAGTCTAGTTTTTATGCTTTGTTTGTTTAACATGTTTTTATTTGGTTATTTTTCAAGTTTTTGCTTTGTTTTTTTTTTTTTTTTTTGTTATAAAAATATATAAAAAAAGATTGAAAAATCAGAAAATACAAAAACAGTGTGTGTTTTGTGTACGTTGGTACTTGTGTACCTTGGATGGCCACTGAAACAAAATCTTCTAAACTTTGTATCTCTTGTAGCTTAGATGAGCATCTCTATGCACAACTAAGCAAGTGAGCTTTGTGGCTCATGTTTGTGATGAGTACGATTAAGTTATCTCTTAAACTTAACACGCATATCACTCTTTTTGACGGGAAGGACTAAAAAATTCTGAGAGAAAGGCATAAATAACCATCTCACCACTGTTGCCCGCCAATCATAATTTGACACCTGTATGCTTCAGCATAGCAAAAGTGCAGTGTCAATGACATTTGTGTGCTTAGGCATAGCAAAATTAAAATGTCAAATATCATTGGGTATTTCTTTTCTTTCTCTAATATGCCCATGCATGATATGCCTAAAAGAAAAATATGCAAAGAATCAAAAGCAAAAAGATCAAAAATGCTTTAAACATGATTGCTAGCGTGTATTATAGGAGATGTGGGAGTTATAGAATGTACCTCAAAGGTGATAGTCCCCATCAAGCAGTTATGGTTGTGTGTGAGTTAAAGTGATTTTCTCATATCTCAAATCGTCATAACATGTATACACTTATGCAATCTTGCAATGTTTTTCACACACGACACGCAATATTCTTTACTATTCTTGATACATGTGCAGGTACAATGTGATTTGGCCATCACAAGGTTTTACATGTATTAATGGATGCTCACTAAACTGTCTAAGACTTGTTTTTGAAATATAAAATTGGTTAGACTTGTTTAGTGTGTGTGTGTGTGTTTTTGAAGATCCATATGCTTAAATTTTCATTTGAAAGATGTTTTTGAGAGCTTAATATGTTACTTGGATCGTTGGTTGAGTTGCATGTTGGATTGCATTCATGTCTGTGTTTTTCACATCTCGAAAAACTATTTTTAAAAGCTGGCACTTGACACCTCCTCGATAGCTGGCTATCTGTCGAGCTTCCTTAAGCTTTTTCTTATCGCAATCTCGCCTGCACCTCGATACCTGGTGGATCTATCGAGATTGGGTCTGTATGCTCGATAGCTTCTCGATACCTGGTGGATCGATTGAGCTTCTGTTCTTAAAGTCTGATGTGTTGATCCTCAATACCTCTTCGACACCTCAGCTGTCGACGAGCATTTCCTCGACAGATCGCTCGATACCTCTCGATACCTGCATCTGTCAAGATTTACTGGCTTTCCTATATAAAGCCTCTGCGCGATCTGCTTCTCATTTCCACCGATCTCTCTCTCGATACTTCTCTAGTTCTCTCCCAAAAACACTCCAATCTCACTCCTATCTTGGTTCTCAAGGATTTTACAAGGTTTTTCAAGTTTTTCTTCACTTGATAAGCTTCTAATCCTTTCTCATTCTTGCATTTCATGTTTTGAAACCTAGAATTTGGGGTTTTTGAAATTTTTTGGGGATTTTCAAAAATGATGAGATTTCATTGAAATTTTGGGTTGGGTTTTCACTTAAATGTGTTTAAAACCTCATACATTGTATCATATTAGCATTATAATGGTATTGCCATGCATTTAGATGTGTGCTATATGTTTGTGTGCTGTTAGGTTTGGATTAGGCTGAGCCCAAGATGCAATTTCCTTTGCATGTCACATGTTCATGCATACGTACTTCTTTTCAATATATTGGATATATTTGAAAATGTTTGGGACTTTTCTGATTGTCATTCTTTCTCTCTCTCTCTGTTAGTTTACGTTTGTCGTGTCTATGGCACCTAAACGTAAATCCACTCCAGCCCGGAACCCTCTTCGTTCTGGTGCTTCTTCTTTATCTGATACTACCCTATCACATATCCGGTTTCGTGATGATGATGCCTTTAAGGCATTTTCAGAGAACTTTTCTAGACGAGGCATTCATTCGGAACGCCAAGTCATCTTGACGGATTTTGTAGACACCGACCTTCCCTCTATCATTCACAGTAGGGGATGGGAGTCACTGTGTGACGTCCCAGTCACCTGTCCTCTGGTGCTTATTTAGGAGTTCTACTCCAACATGCACGGGATTGATCGGTCAGTACCTCTTTTCTTCACTCGCATTCGAGGTACGTGCATTCCTATCACACCGCAGTTGGTTGCGGATGTGCTTCGGGTCCCTAGGATAGAGTTTCCTGACTATCCTGGTTATGAGCGTCTAAGAACTGTGTCCAGGGATGAGCTCATGTCCGCTTTCTGTAAGCGCCCTACTGCTTGGGGTGAGCATCTTTTTACACTATGTCGACCTTTTGCTAAAGGTCCTAGATTCATGAACATGGTGATGACTTTTGTTTTGCATCACCTCTCTCACTATAACTCCATCACAGAGCCTCGTGCTCGATTTTTGTTGTCTCTTCTTGAGTATCTTACCATAGACTTCCATTCTCATTTCATTCTGTCTATTATAGATGTTCATCTAGATTTGGCGTCCCAAATAAGCTCATCTTTCCTTCCACTATCACGAGGATTCTACGCCATTTTTCCGTTCATTTTTCCTCTTTCGACCACTTTACCGTCATGTGTGCCATAGATTACGTTACCGTTAAACGTAGCGAGGCCCAGCTTCGGTCGCGGCAGTTGGATTCAGCAACTCCTTCCTCCCGTTCTGTTCCATCCTGTTCGACTCCATCCACATCAGCTCCTCCTTCTTCTTCGGGCGATGTGTCTCTGGGAGACATCATGGCGCAGCTGCAGCGCATGGATGCTCGCCTCGATACACTCTCTATGGAGTTGTATCAGGTGAACGATCATGTCGGTCGTATTGCACGACGACAGGCGTCTATGGGTGGCTTTGCTCCTGAGGCTACTCCTTCACCACCTTCTCCCGTGGCTTCTGCTTCTGAGGATAAGGATGATGATGATGGTGATGACGATGATGCTTCAGATGATGCTGATGGAGATGCTAACTCTGCCGATGAGATGTCTACTTGACACTCTTACCCTTTGTCATTCGTGACAAAAAGGGGGAGTAGTTTTGGTATGAGAGTAGTCCATCTTAGGGGGAGAGTTAGTATAGGATCATTTTGTTAGGGGGAGTGTTGATACATTTTGAGGGATGTAGTGAGGATAGTATGTATCTTTTCTTTTCTTTCTTTTTAGATACATTACTCTTGTACATGAGGTCTTGTGAACATTTATAGACATACATTGTACTTATCTTTTTCTTTATATTGATGTATGTTTTTCTTTCACCTACCCCTTCATGTGTTGTTTCTTTTCTCTCTTTATACACATGTTTCTTATACTTGTATGCAATCTATTATTTCTGTTTCACACAAAGATGCCTTAATGAGTTTTGTTTAAAGTGTTTCAAAAATACAGGTTGTTAATGTCTACTTGCCATAAACTCTCTTCTTGCAAAGTTTTTCAAGAGTTTGTGTTAGGATAGATTTTATTGTATTCAACAAGTGAATATGAGTTGAGTGATTTATGACATCTCTCATATGTTCATTTGTTTGTTGTGGTTTTGTCACGGATTGTCAAAGGGGGAGATTGTTAGGACATATATGTTTCACTTGTTAAGAACATATGTCATGATTTTATGTAATTGGCTTATCCTTTGACAAAACGCACTTTACTTATATTTGGGTAGATTTAGGATGTTTTAAATACTTCAAGAAACCTTATTTCAAGATCAAGTATTGAAACTTTCAAGTCTGTTCAAGAAAACAAGTTCAAAGTGCAAAATCATTAAAACTCGACAGCTGCATCTATCGAGCTTAAGGAAGCTGTTCTTCATTCGGTGTGCTCGACACTTGCTCGACAGCTTCTCGACACCTGCTATCTGTCGAGGTTTAAGATTTTCAGAATTTCAATATGATTTTCTTGGGATCCGTGAATGTATCTTTGGGCTTTCTTTTCTCCTAACCCTAGACATATAAAAGGATCAGTTTAAGGGCCGTCAAAGTGTTCACAAGTTGCATAAGCTTTGAGCAAACTCTGTTTAAGCAAATTGTGACAGGAGACGAAGTTCTTGCCCTAGTTCATCTCTCTCTCTTGAAGAAGTTGCTGTGTATGTGCACCGTAGGGTTTTGTGACTAAGCATCTTCTTGATCTTCATCGTTTGGATGAACTGAAGAACTTTGCAACCAACAACCTTCTTAGTTGGTGATTGAAGTTGCATACTGGGATCCGCGCAATTGGTTAGTCACGTACTGGGAGTCGTGCATCTGAAAGGGGAACTGTCGCTACAGAACAAGTCCAATTGGGTATTGGGGTAAGGATTCAACTGTAGGTTGGTAAGGTACTTGGATTCCTTTACTTGTAACCACTTGTTGTGATAATAGTGGAGTTTCGTGAGTGGTGACCTGAAAATCACCCGATGGGGTTTTTGCCGTTAGGTTTTCCCCATTCATAAACAAATCACCGTGTTATTTATTTTCCGCTGCATATTTAGTTTATTGGTAATTCATTTGTGCTACCACGCATTTGCATGATAAATTGGTTAATTAATAACTTGGCTAATTAATTAATTAATTTCTATCACAAGGGGTCATTCAGTTTGTGGCCTATCATAGGGTGACTGGTGTGACCCAGCCAAGGACCCTTTGACGGTTAAGTCAGTTTTCTCTTTAAAACATAAGAATGGGAAATTATGAATGGTAGAACTTACCTCGGGTGAAAGGGACTTGCTCCATTTATAGAGAGTTTAAAGTGGGTCTATTTGTATGGATCCACCACTATGATGGATGATGTGAGTAATAAATGGAGAAAATGAGGTACGTGGAGTGGATTAAGAGAAAATCCTACCATGTTTTAAGAGTAGCACATCATGGTTAGATCATATATCGTCCATGCCTTTGTGCTATGGACAACCTCCTTGCAATTAAATGGTCTTATTATAGAGGGACGTGTATTGTTCATATGCTCGATGCCATTGTTGGGCTCCTCCTCTTAAGGTCTTTTGAAAGTGATCAAGTTATGGACGTGGTTTCTCTGTGGACAACCACTATGGACGAACACTCTTGACTTGAGTTCCCATCAATTGCCCCCTTGTCCTTGTGTCGTCCACATCATCATTGTTTCTTTAAGTATAAATTATTTATTAAAGGAATTTGGGGGGTGCACCAAGGATGTTGACACGTGGCTCAATCTTAGAGGCTTTTAGGTCACATCGCTTCGCTTTTCAAAAATGTGCCATGTGGCACATTTTAATTGGTTAGTGTCACTTCAGTGTCCCATCTTGTTGGCTATAAATAGAAGAATAGCCCTCTTACCCTCTCACATTTCTCATATTTCCTTCCTTGACACCAATCGTCCTACGCATCGTCTAGAAGTTTCCTCCCATCTTTAGTCTTCCTTGTCTAGAATCAAGTATCCTCCTTTTCCTGTTTATAGGTTTCCTTCTTTAGTATTCTTTTACAAAATGGCTATCATAGTGTCTCCATTTAGCGATAAAGATGAGAGAGAGATAGATGAATATCATGACAAGAGCAATAGTAGTAGCAATGGGAGTGGTAGTAGTGTGAGTAATTCTTCAAACGAGTATTACTCTTCTGGGGTTCTCGAGGTCCCTTTAGAGGTTCTCCAAGAAGAGTTAAGGTAGAGGACGGCATCAAGTTCGTCCGCTGGTCCATCCTCTCGTATACCAACGTCTATCCCCTCTTCAAGTGAAGAGAAGGAGGAAATCTTGTATTGCTAAGCAGTAGGTATTCCTTCTAGGACAAACGAGAAAAAGTTAGATTCCATTAGGAGTTGGTATCAGATCCTGGATGATTTGAATCCTTGTCTAGCTGTCCGAGGTGAATGGTGTTATTCTCCCCATCTTGGAGTTGGTATATATGAGGCTTACTTGTTGGGGGGTC
This sequence comes from Quercus lobata, assembly GCF_001633185.2. Taxonomy (NCBI): domain Eukaryota; kingdom Viridiplantae; phylum Streptophyta; class Magnoliopsida; order Fagales; family Fagaceae; genus Quercus; species Quercus lobata. Next base: position 50,561,067 of record NC_044906.1, read on the forward strand.
TTAGGTTGCCTCTCAATGCCTCCATTAGGGAGATTTTTCATAGGCTGGGTATAGGTATAAACCAGCTTAACCCCAATGCATGGAGGCTTATCATATCCATGCAGGTGTTGTAGAGGGAAGTTTTTGATGGGAAATGTCCTCTTACCGTGGATGAGTTCCTTTATTGTTATAAACCCTCCAAGATTAGCCAATCCTTGGGCTTTTATCATTTTTCAGTGAGGGGTTCCAACTGTAGGTTCGTTAGGTCCCTTCCTTTGTCTAATAGAAGGTGGAAGACGAAGTTCTTCTTCGTCTCAGGGTTTTGGGCAGGAAACCCCGATGAAGTAGGCAAAGACCCTTTTCCTCCTTATACTGGTGAAATGGGTCATCTTCATCCAGAGGGTAATGTCATTTTCCACACGTTGTATTACTTCTTTTCATTATATTTGTCTAACTTAATTTCTTACTTTCTCTTTTGCAGCTATGAGCCGACCTTCTTTGTCGAAGTTCCATCTAGATTGCGTTCAGAAAGCTCATTCTTTCGCGGACAAGACATTTCACTGCTTGGTAACGCTTCATTGTCTAGCGAGTTGGGGACTTGGACCTGACCCCACCAAAGAAGCACTTGCTCACGAACTCACTACTCGAAGACGTAAACTTTCTCTTCTCTTACCTTAATTATTTGAGTCGTCCAAAATTAAATATATATATATATATATATATATTAGGAATGGCAACCTTGAAGGAAAACAAAGGGAAAGGTGTCACTAGAGTCGAGATTGCGGAGAAGGCTATTAATCAGTCTTGTCCTCCAGCTCGTCCACTATAAAGCTTGTCCCTTTTGCTTCATCAACAAGGAAGAAGACAGTACCCAAGAGGGTGGATACTGGAAACCTTCCTAGTCATCGGGGCAATAAGAAGCATAAGGTTGACCCTTCGATGATGTCCATTCCTTTTGTCGTGGTTCTTGACCACCCTGCACTCACAGCCAAGTCTAAAGATGGTACCTCTCCTACTCGTCCTAGTGTTAACACGTCTAAGCCTTCTAACACTAGCCCTATGACTCTCCTTGAAAGCAAAGATTTGGCTTGGGAGAAATTCAACTAGGTGGTCACTGATGAAGACGTTGCCATTTGCTACGACATGTCCATGAAGGAGTTTGAACGATCCACTATTCATGACCTCTTCAAGGTATTGTAACTCGTCCTTAGCTTAATTTTTTGTTTTGTAGGGTCTAAGTTTCATTTCGTTTTCTTACGTCTATGCTTCTTTGATATAGGCTATGTCAAAGTTTATGGCGGCATCCAGGCAAGCTTATGAGTTGGACCATACCAAAATTAGGCTTGAGGCAAAAATTCGTGATATGGAGAAGGAGTCAAGCCACAGGACGAGGGAAAGGATGAAACTAGAGGCTGAGGTGGCAGAGTTGAAGAATTTGGCTGAAGAGCTAAGGACGGATATAATGGAGAAGGACACTCATCTAGGTCACCTTCAAAAACAAAATGAAGAGCTTAGGTCGTCCTCAAGCCAATCCAGAGACGAGGTGATCAGGGAATTCAAGTCATCCAAAGAGTTCACCGACCTTTTGGATGCAAACTATGTAGCAGGCTTTGAGGATTTTCGTATGGACACCATTAAGTTGTTTCCTAAGAAGAACTTTGATTCCATTAAGCTTCACACTGTAGCTGAGAGTTCCCTACGTCAAACGAGTTCAGGAGATTTTAATGTTAAAGAAGATGCTTCCATTCCTTTCCCAGCTAAAGACGGCTCCAAGTCTGGTGGCGATGCCCCCAGTGGTTTATCTCCTTAATGAAATCATCTTTATCCTATTTATTTCCCTGTTTTTTTTTTTTTAGTTTCTGCAAGTACATTAACGCGTCCATGTTTAAGGACGAGTATTTATACAATTGCCTTTTTTTGGGCTTGATACATTAAAGGGTTTTTAGACGGTGGTCATCTACCCTTCTATTTATGAACTTGTTTTCGTCCATGTTTGAATACTCAGTCTTATTTTTATTGCCAATTTTTATTCCAAGTGTCCTTCAACCATAGTTAGGACTTTATTTTGGAATAGATGAATATTTTCCTCACCCTTAGACTTACTGGAATAGATGAATATTTTCCTCACTCTTGCCTAGTGGATTGGATGTGTCGTCCATATAAAGTGTTTTGCATGCATGCTTTCCTTTGTCCTTTATTTTTGGTCGAGTATATTGGGAGGTGTTTGCTCCTTCCCTTTGTACTTAACGTTATTGCCTTAGGTTTTATGGCAGTTTGCCTTTTCCTCGTCTAAGGATGGCTCATGACGATACATCTCCACGTCAAGAGATTTTAAACGTCTTTAATTTCATATGGACGTTAGTTTCACAAAATCATCAACACTTAAATTAGAGAATTCAAGCTACTTTATATACAATAACTATACATAACAACATCCATAAACATCAGAGAACTTAGTACGTAGCATTGTCCAAAGACATCATCGATGCTAGTACTTAGTCCTTTTTTTAGGGAATTCAAATTACTTTATATACAAAAGGACTTTGTTCAAGACATCGTCCTAGTAGCTAATGCTTTTTAGGGAATTCAAATACTAAAGAACATAAAATACTGCTAGAAAACATAAGTACTGAAAGATAACATAAATAGACTACTAGTGATCACTATTAATCTTCAGTCCCGTCCATGCTGACCTTCCTGACGAGTCCTCCTCATTGGTAGTACTTCCTCGAATGCTTCACATTCCACGGGTGCTCTAGCTTTCGTCCATCAAACACCTCCAAGTATTATGAACCTTGTCTTTTGGAATTGAGAACTTTGTATGGTCCTTCCCAATTAGGTCCCAACTTTCCATGAGTAAGGTCCTTAGTGACCAAGGATACCCTTTTTTGAACAAGATCTCCAACGTTGAATTGCCTAGGCTTCACCAATGAATCATGGTGCTTAGTCATCAAGCTCTTGTAACGTGCCACCCTCTGTTCTGCGTCCATCCTTACCTCGTCAATAAGATCGAGGCTTAGATGCAGCTATTTCTCATTCTTTTCATTGTTATAATGGGGCACCCTATAGCTAGTTAGACTAACTTCCGCAGGTATCACTGCATCACTTCCATATGCTAACTTAAAATGAGTTTCTCTAGTTGGAGTTCTTATGGTTGTCCTATATGCCCAAAGGACGCTGGGTAACTCATCTAGCCATATCCCTTTTGCCCTTTCAAGCCAAGTCTTGATGATTTTCAACAAGGATCGGTTTGCAACTTCAACCTATTCGTTGGCCTGTGGGTAGGAGGGTGAGGAATAGTGATTCTTGATTCCTAACTACTCACAAAACTCTCTAAAGGGTGTATCGTCAAATTGACATCCGTTGTCTGAGACGAGCACCCTAGGGATTCCAAAACAGCAGACTATGTTCTTCCAGATGAAGCTTTTGACTTCCAGATGAAGCTTTTGACATTCTACTCAATGATTCTTGCCAAGGGCTCTGCTTCCACCTACTTGGTAAAATAATCAATCCCTACTACCAAAAACTTCATTTTTCTTGTCCCCATAGGAAAGGGACCAAAGATGTCAAGTCCCCACTGGGCAAAGGGCCAAGGGGCCACCATTGGAGTGAGATACTCTGATGGTTGCCTAGGTATGTTGCTGTAGTGCTAACACTTGTCACATGCTTTGACATAAGCTTTAACATCTGCTTGCATGGATGGCTAGTAATATCCTACGTGGACTATCTTATAGATGAGGGACTTGGCCTATGAATGGTTTCCACAGGCTCTTTCATAGATGTCTCTCAAGACGTAAAAGGACTCGTCTGGATTTAAACAACTCAGGCAGGGCTAAGAAAAACCCCTTTTATACAACACCTCATCCTTAAGGACAAACTTCGTTGCTCTTGCCCTTAGCTTCCTTACTTCTTCTTTATCTTCGGGAAGAACTTCGTCCTTGAGATAAGACAAAATGGGGGAGGTCCAGTTGGTGACTCCGTCTATCTAATTCAAATCCAGAATGTCTATACTCGGAATATACTAGACTTTAACTTGATCACCCACTATCTCGTCCATAGATGCTATCTTGGCTAAGGTGTTGACTTCTGCATTCTCTTCCCTTAGTATTTGCTGGAACTAGGCTGTTATAAAGCCTTTGATGCACTGCTTAACTTTTCCCAAATATTTCTTCATTTATTATTCCTTGGCTTCACACGTTCCATTCACTTAACCCATCACCAACTGTGAGTCTCCCTGAACGAGGACTAAATCTGCTCCAAGTGACTTAGCTAACTCCAAGCCCTGAAGTAGGGCTTCATATTTGGCTTCATTATTGGTTGTCTAAAACTGTAGATGGACAGCATACTCTAGATGATCCCCTTTCTAGTGATCGTAAAACTATCCCAATTCCTTTTGTATGCTGTGTGGACGAACCATCCACATGGACGACCCACTACTTTGCCCCCTGGTCTTCATTCCACTAATCGTTGGCAGGAGTAAATTCGGTAATGAAGTCTGCAAGGACTTAAACTTTTATTGCTTCTCTTGGTTTATATCACACGTCAAATTTACTAAGTTCCACTGCACACTAAATCAATCGTTCAACGGCCTCCAGCTTATACATAACTTTTTTCAACGGGTGATCTATTAGGATGTTGATTACATGAGCTTGGAAATAAGTCTTGAGCTTTCTTGCTGTTGTCACCAATGAAAATGCTAACTTTTCCATTGGTAAACACTTATTAGTAGCTTTTGAAAAAAAACCTGTAAAAGGCAGCGACTCATCCAATGAGGCTTTAGACGTCCTTGATATTTTTTGGGGGCTCCATATTTAAGATTTCTTGGATTTTATTAGGGTTTGCTTCAATCCCTCTCTGTGAAATCATAAAACCAAGGAATTTCCCCAATGAAACTCTGAAGGCACATTTGCTAGGATTTAGCTTCATCTTATATCGCCTAAGTGTATCAAAGGTTTCTTGAAGGTCACCTAGGTGCTACGTCTCCCTTGCGATCTTGACCAACATGTCATCCACATACACTCTAACGTTTCGCCCAATTTATGGACGAAACATACGGTTGACTAGCCTCTAGTAGGTAACAAAACAAACCTTGGCTTGTGATGAAGGATGTTTTCTCCTAGTCTGCCTTATCCATCTTAATTTGATTGTGCCTTGAAAATGCATTCATGAAACTTAGCAGCTGGTGTCCAGTTGTTGAGTCCACCAACTGATTATTGCATGGAAGAGGATAGCTATCCTTAGGGCTTGCCTTGTTTAAATCTATGAAATCCACGTACATCCTCCATTTGCCATTAGCCTTTTTAACTATCACTACATTGGCTAGCCAATCAGGGTAGTAAACTTTGTGGACGAACTCTGTGGTGATTAACTTATGAACTTCTTCTTTAATGGCATTATCTTGTTATGGGGCAAATACTCTCTTCTTTTGACGAACGGGCTTGTAAGATAGGGACACGTTTCAATGACGAGTAATCACACTTGGATCAATCATAGGCATGTCTTCATGGCTCCAAGCAAAAACATTTGTATTCTTTTTTAGGAATCCAACAATCCTACTTTTTCTTCTCCCCCATACTCGTTCCAATCCTGGTAAACTTCTCCGGGTTGGACTCATCCAACAATACGTCTTCCAATACCTCAATTGTCTCAGCCAATGTTCTTCTTTCATCAATGTTCATTGTCTGCATTTGCTTGTCCTTGGCCAACATTGCTAAGTAACATTCTCTAGTAGCTAATTGATCTCCTTGTACTTCTCCAATGCCATACTTCGCTGGGAACTTGACAGACAAGTGGTAGGTGGACGTTGTAGCCCTCCACCTGTTCAAAGTTGGCCAGTCTACAACAAGGAAATTCACTTCCTTATTGATTTGCAGTGGGTAAGAGCCAACCACAACTGGCAAGGAGATGATGCCTATTGGTAGAACCTTTATTCCTTCAAACCGGATCAATGGTACATTCACTGGATGAAGTAATTCCTTGTTAATCCTCATTTACTGGAAGGCTAGATAGTAAAGGATGTCTGCTAAACTCTCATCGTCTATTAGCACCTTTCTAGTTGTATAATTTGCAATCGCCAAAGTAATGACAATCGCATCGTCATGAGGATGGGGCAATTGTCTTGCATCTTTGTTTGTGAAAATAATGGCCGGCTTATCTTCTCTGATCATACTTGGTGGTCGTCCAGATATTTGAACATTCTGGACTTCCCACAAGTAGGTCTTCTTGGCTTTGGACGAGCTTCCGGTTGATATACCCCCTACAATGATCCTTATTTCTCCAAGTGGTTGACGCACTGGTTCTTCTGCTTTGCCCTTCATTGGTTGTCTCTCGTCCTTGTGGTCTCGCCTAAGAATTTTTTTTTAACTTTCCTTGTTTAATAAAAGTTTCAATTTGCTGGTTCAAGTCATAACATTTGTCCATATCATGTCCATGGTCACAGTAAAAACGATAGTACTTGCTTTTGTTCCGCTTGCTAGGATATCCTTTCAACCTCTCAAGCCATTTATAGGATGGATTGTCTTTGATCTGCATCAACACTTGGTTAAGTGGAGTATTCAAGGGAGTGTAGTTGGAGTATCTTCCTGAGGACAACCCTGCTTCCTTGCCGTCGCGATCCCTTTTCTCCCCTATTTTGGTTTTCTTTGGACAAGGACCTTGCCTTGGATGGTGTATATAACCATTTTCCAATCGTTCACCTTTCTTCTTCTTCTTGGTAATAATCGCGTCTTCAGCGTTTATGAAACTTTGGGCTAAATGTATCAACTCAGCCATTGTCTACGACTCCTGATCATACAATTTATGGATGAACAAGTCTGAACTGACTCCATTGTAGAAAGCTACTAAAAGGATCTTGTCATCCATCTTGTCCGCCAATAAGGCTTTTTTGTTAAAACAACTAATGAAGGTCTGCAGACTTTCGTTTTCTCCTTGTTCTATGTTTAACAGGCTGAATGAGGAACGCTTCTACCTTTGTCCCCCACAAAGTTGTTGACGAACAACTTACTTAACTCCTGGAACGAAGTTATGGTGTTTGGTGGTATCTTACCAAACCATACTCTAGCTGGGGCTTTTGACGTGGTAGGAAAGGCTCTACACATGATTTTGTCTGGAACACCTTAGAGATGTATGGTTATCTTGAACATGGCAATGTGATCACAAGGATCACACATTCCATCTTATGAGTCCAAGGTATTTTGAACTTGGAAGGCAGGGGATGACTCGTAATGGACGCGATGAAGGGGGAATCAGTCCTGTGGATGAGGTCATCCACATGATTTGCTCTCCTCATGGAATCCTTCATCTCTTCCGTGGCTCTTTTCATCTGGTTCATCTCCCTTTCCAAATGTGGTACCCTACAAGTAACAGTTCCTCAGGACTAGTCTCCTTCAGCATTATACTCAACCCCTTCATTCTTTGAATTTTGGCCTTGTTCTTCACTACGTCACTGTTGACGTTGTCTGTTAACTTTTTTAGTTAACTCCTGGTTCTGTTGCGTCAATTCTGCCATGACTGCTGCCATGGACTGCAACTGTTGTTGGATAGTCATCGGGGGTGGTGGTGCACGATTTGGGTGACTAGAGGCATTTCCACTCTCCTTGTGTCCTGGGCTAGTGGCCATCAACCTAGTCCAAACCATGCAGCCTTTTTTTCTTGGAAAGCAAATAAGTTAACACTTAAAAACTTTTTTTGTAGTTCTTCATTGACGAAAACAACTGATGAAGCAAAAAAATCAATAGGCTGGAATGTTTCGGGCTATGGTAATGGTTGTAACCCCTGAAAAGAAAAAAAGAACTGTCAATGGTGACTAGTGTGACCCGACTAAGGACCCTCTGACGGTTAAGTTAGTTTTCTCTCTAGAACTCAAGAATGAGAAATTGTGAATGGTAGAACTTACCTCGAGTGAAAGGGACTTGCTCCATTTATAGAGAGTTTAAAGTGGGTCTATTTGTATGGATCCACCACCATTATAGGTGTTGTGAGTAGTAAATGGAGAAAATGGGTAAATGGGGTATGTGGAGCGGATTATGGGAAAATCCCTCCATGTTTTAAGAGTAGCACATCATGGTCAGATCATATAGAACTTTATGAGGAGTCCTTGTAGGATTCACCAAGTGTTGTTTGGTCGTCCATGCCTTTGTGCTATGGATGACTTCCCTGGAATTAGATGGTCTTATTATAGAGGGACGTGTATTGTTCCTATGCTCGATGCCAGTTGGGCTCTCCTCTTAAGGTCTTCTAGATGTGATCAGGTTATGGACGTGGTTTCTCTGTGGACGACCACTATGGACGAACACTCTTAACTTGAGTTCCCATCAAAAAATTTCTTCGCTTGTTTCTTAGATCAAACTTTATGTCTTTAACGATACCACTTGTTATGTTTGAACAACATACTTCTTGATACAATAAACCCAACTTTGATCTACCCAATTACAAGTAAAGTGTGTTTTGTCTAAGAATTAACCAATTACATAGAAAATATGACCCTAACACAATGATATTTTGATTGAAGTTCCCAAATTTAATTAAGGGAAAGAAACCTCTTTGAAGCAATTTTGTTTTTATTAACATGTTTTAGAAATTGGGGATAAGAAAATTTCCTCAAATCAATTTTATGGTCATTTTATTTTGTGAATTGGAAACTCCAATTTTGGTTAAGGAATTTGGAATCCCAATGAATTAGTCATATTGGAATTTGAAGGAATTTAAAAAAAAAAAAAAAACCCACTTTATTTAAAATAATAATAATCCCAAAGATTTCATTAACCTTTTTAAATGGTGGCCGGAGAGTCAAAGACTCCAATTTTTAAATTGGTAGAGTCAAGGACTCCCTATAATGGTAGAATCAAGGATTCCATAAATTTGATTCAAAGTGGTAAAGTCAAAGACTTTATTTATTTATTTATTTATTTTTTGATTTGTAGAGTCAAGGACTCTAACATTAAAATTTGGTAAAGTCAAGGACACTAATATTTAAATTGGTGGAGTCAAGGAATCCATTAAATTAATTCATAATGGTGGAATCAAGGACAATATTAAAATTTGGTAGAGTCAAGTACTTTAATATTTAAATTGGTGGAGTCAAGGACTCCATTGATGTATTTCATTTGGTAGAGTCAAGAACTCTAATTGAGAGAACATTGGACAAAAGTTTAAGAGAATTGTTATATGGTAATCTTCAAATAGAATCTGCAAGCCAAGAACTTGTACTCCAAGTTTTATATATGGAGTTAGGAACTCCTCATGAAACCTAACCCTATTTGTTTTACCAAACAAAAAATAAGTTTTGAAGAAGAGGGAGAGACAGAGAGATTTAGAAAAGAAAGGGACCAATAAAATTTCATATACAAACCTATTGTTGCTTGCTCCTCCTCTCCACTTGCTCTCTCCTTTTCATTTTTTCTACTTGCAAATGCTCTATTTGTGTTTCTCTTCTTCTTTTTTTCTTTTTCTTTTTATTGTGTGTTTTGCCTTTTTTTTTTCTTGCTTGCTGGAGCTTCTTTCATTTATAAAGAAGTTGAAGAAATTGTTCCCATCTTTTTTTCTCAATTGACCAGTTAATGGGCAGTTAACCTCTTTCATGTTCTTAAGTTCCTCATTTTCTATTCATGTCGTCCCACTTGCAGCCTTTCTTTTGGGCCAAAATAGCCAAATACCATTGTTGGCCAAAATATGTAGTGTTTTACCACTGTTTGAAAAATATTCAGCAATCTACCACTTTTTTGAAACTTGAGTTTTGAAAACTCGAGTTCCATAAAAAAAAAAAAAAATGTTGCTGACATGAATTATTTTAATTAAAAAATACCAGATAAATTTGACATAAACGTTTTTATAGGAAAATACAATACACTCCTAGATAAATATCTTTTGCCTCTTACTATGCTTTTATTGCTTACTAAAACATGTGAAGAAAGACACTTTTATTGACAAAAAATTAATTCACCAATGGTACACCACCTTTGCTTATGGAAATCTAAATCCTCCTCCACTACCAAGACAAGTAGGTATACTATTAGACTCACACGACAAAGTTAAACTTTTACACTCACTCCCCTACAGCACTAGATCCTCACTTTCCCTATGCTTGATGTCTAGGTCCTCACTTTTCCCTAAGCTTGTGTTGAAAAACACATGGAAAATACAGTTTTGTATCTCATACAAAACATGTAGTGGAAAATTAACAGATCTACTTCATTCGCAATCGATACATTTACTATGGAAATTTCAAAATTTAAGTACAAGAGAGTGTACATTGGTGCGGTGAAATTCAAAACCAAAGATTAGAAGTACTTGGGAACACTTTTAATCTTCACTCCAATTCCACTTTTGCCCAAGAAGTGTGATCTCTCAATCAATTTATATGTATGTGTTCAAGGGAGAATAAGAGAGTAGCTTACCCTCACATACACACCATTTTCATAACTGATTATATGTTATATAAATTATGTATGTTTCTCTCCTTATATATAACTGATTATTTAATTGGACTAACTTTTTGGGTCATTCCAATTGGGCTTTAGTATGTGACTTGGAGTAGGACTAAAAGGGACAAATAAGACACTTGCTCCAATGGATTTTGGGTTTTTCTGTCAACTCATGACAAGCTCAAAATTACCATTAATTATATTTAATGCCACTATATAGATATAATTGCACTCTAGGCCTTATTAATAAATTATATTTCAAGACTTTATTAGACATTCAACCTCTTCATTAAAATATTCGTAGTAATACAAAATCATGAATGTTGACTGCTACTTTGAAGATTACTACATCTTAATCCTTGAATACCCAGTTTAATCCTTTAAGTTATTCATCATATATTTATAAAATTCAATTTCATAAATATATACTTTAATAACTTCTTACTAAAGTGGTTAGGCCTAACACTCTGAATAACCAAACTCATTAAACTTATCTCAATGGAATATTTTATATCTCCGTTAAGAGATTGTGAATTCTATCTTGAGAATATATATTCCTTCAACATTAAATGTGGCTGCCCAACATATTGAGGTTTTGATCGTGACTTTAGATCTCACTCCTGATATATTAAAGCAACCTACACTTCATGATCAAGTTCATTATTCTCTCATGATTAAGAGTTGATATAAATAGAAGTCGTGAGATTTATTATTCATTTGATAGTCGTTAGTAGAATAATAAATCTCACAGCTGTCCAGTTCAATATGTCTTAACACTTAAAACATATTAACATATCAACTAGAAGTCTTCACTTTCATGATCAAGAAAAATCATGTTCGTTGATATGTTATAGTCTTCGTAGATGAAATGCCTAATTTCATCACCGACTACGAACTAAAATTCTGAGTTTACAAAGAACTTGTGATTTATATCTTCTGTGACTAAATCACATACTATGCATCTCATGGACTATATGATAATATCCAAATATTCACGTTACCATTATTTTAGATAATAATAAAACAAATTTATTACATAGAACATAATGTCATACATGATGTCATCTTACAATTGGATTTAAAGGGCACATATCCTAACAGCTTGGTATCTAGGCTTTGTTGACATGCTTCGTTCAAATTTTTGAAGAACTCGAGCTTCAAGAGCTTGAGTTTTGTAATTCCACGTGCCTTCTTTGATTAAAAGATCCACCTCAACGGGTGTGTTATGGAACTTGAGTTACACGGCTAACTCGAGTTCCAAAAAAATGATGCATACTTAAATATTTCCAAAATAGTAATAAATTGCTACAAATTTCAACCAAAAGTGATATTTGACCATTCCTCCCCCCCCCCCCCCCCCCCCCCTCTTTCTTTTGTTCCTATATTTCTCTTTCCAAGTAGTGGCAGACTAATCCACTTCTTTTGAGGTGTGGGGGTTTTATAGATATTTTGTTTTAATATTTTTTTCTTTTGAACTCATGTGATATTTTTTTAATATATGTCAATCCTCTTATTTTTAGGTGACATGTTGCAAGTGCAACTAACCATTTCCACATAGCTTTCGTTCCTGCCATTTTTTGATTGTGGTGGTACGTGTGGCAAGAGGCATCTTATTTAGCCACACGTCCCACCCTTCAACATCTTGTCATCTTTTATTATTTTTATTTTTTTTTATATAACAGGACATATATTCCCATAAACTTGTCCAAAACCTTTTTTTTGGATAAATTTTGCTTGGCAATTTTTAAGTAACCACTTTTTTCTGTTATTGAAAATTTCATATTTCAATAGTGTCCCCGAGTGTCATGTAAGATTGGTGGCAATTCTTATGTGACACTCGTATCTTTATTTTTTATTTTTTATTTTTTTTCTGATTTTCTTTGGTGTGGTTTAGAATCTCCTTCTTTTGAATTTGACATCCCAAGTGGTAGATTGATTTGGCTTCAGCATCTTTTATCTTGATTTTTTTTTCTCTGTTTTGGGCATTGATGTGCACTTCGTACTTATGCGAATTTTCTTGTGTGCATAAGATTGATAACCTATTTTGTAGGAAATAATTTTTTTTTTTTTTTTGGGTACATTTGTGTATTTGTGGCTGCGTCTAGTTTTTTTTTTTTTTTTACTAGATTGCCTACATACCCTTAACAGGGTCAGGCCTTACATAGTTTAGGAAGGAGGTTTTTTTTTTTTGACATGTGACTAAACTTAATAAATAATATGTACCCGAAAGAAAATCAAGTTATCACATAGTTCAGGAAATAGATTTTTTTTTTTTTTTTTGACATGTGAATGTAATAAATAATACCAAGCTGCCTTCGTACCCAAAAAGAGATCAAGTCAATACGTAATTCCAAAAAGACTTTTTTTTTTTTTTAAGACATGTAACTGAACTTAGTAAATAATACCAAGCTGTCAACATACCTGAAAGGGGATCAAGTCAACATGTAATTCAAGAAGGTTTTTTTTTTTTTTTTTTTTTTTTTTTTTTTTTTTTTTTGAGATGTGACTGAACTTTGTAAATAATACCAAGCTACCTACGTACCCGAAAGGATTTCCAAAATTTCAAACACAAAAATACTACCCAAAACCACAAACCCTACCCAAAGCAATTAAGGTAAGTCTCTCTAACTCTCATTTCTATATTTGTGATACTGTAGTTGGTGTTTTTGTGCTGTTATCTTTAAAAGAAACACCCTTTTTTATTTTTTTGGGTTTGTTGTTTTCTGGTCAATGTTCAAAGCTTGCTACTTTTATTGAATTTTTGAGATTTTTCTGGTCAATGTTCAAAGTTTGTTATTTGCATTGAGTTTATGAAGAATATGGTGCAAAATCTTGAAATTATGAGACTTTTGATGCATTTTATCAGCATCACACTTGCTTTTATTTAATTAAATTTCTGATATTATTATATTGTTCTGCAATACTTTTACTATTGGGTTTCATAGATAATTTTTTTTTTTTTCCAAATTTGGTGGCCCAGCTTGCTATTTCAAAGTATGATTAGTCTTATTGTCATTTGTCAAGTATATTATTGGCTTGGAACTCAGAATAGGTAGAACTTGAAATAAGAGAAATAAAAGATATGACATTTAAGATCAGTGACTTGTAGACAATACTTCAAAAGTTTACAAAATTTATTGGTGTGTGTTGACTGTCAATAACATCAGATTGGTCGAGGATGATGCTCTTTGAAAAATTGGGAATAAAATGTTATCTTATGGTTGCTATGTGCCTTTCAAATTTTTTTTTTTTTTTAAGGGAAGTTTTATTATAAAGTAACACCATAAATAATTCATTTGTGAGAAGAAGTGCTGATTGACCTTAAAACTTTTATTCTTTAAGGTGGATGTGGTTGAGACAATAAGATTTAGACGGGCTAAAATAACTAGCAAAAGTTTGTACGATAATTGTGTGGCTCAAATTGTGAACATAATATAGTCGCTAAGTAGCACGATTAATTCCCCATCATTTGGAGTAGCTCAGTGGCATGCAATTGAAATAATTGAGATTTATGATGTGTATGAGAATTTTGTTGATAACTTAATGCAATGGAAGGCTTAATTGTTTTGTTATATTACACTGTACACATACATTTTGTGGTTTTCCAATTAGCTATTATTTAGTTATTTACCATTAGCTATATATATATATATATATATATGAGAAAAAGAGAGGGGGGTCATTGAGGATATGGCTTAATATTTAGTATTAACTATTATACTAGGCCAGTATTTCTATAATAGTACAGATTATAAAGGGGTAAAAGAACTCTAGGTGTTTTCTAAATTGTTATCAACTAAGAAGAATTAATGTAAAAAGCTCTGCAACTGTTCTAATTTATTTTGACACTTTTTAGTCATTTTGATGTTTTTTTTCATCAACAAGCAAAAAAGGGTTCTGTAGGTGATGCAGGTTGGTATACATTTTGTCGGTGACACCCAATTTCCTGGTAATTAAGTTGCAAATACAGCAGCTGGTATGGATTCAATACAAGGTAAAACTACTAGTTTTAAAGACTTGAGGTAGGTCAAATTCTTTTAATTGGTCAATATGTATTTCTGACTGTAAACATCCTGGTTGGTTTTATTTTGATATTTATCCTAGCATTACTAAGTAGCTCATGAAATACAACTTCCTCTATTTTGGTATAATATGCTCTTTTCGATACTCAGCAGCGGGTCCAACTGCAAAAGAACGTTCCTTATCTTCAAACCAGAAACTAGTCCGAATGTATAATTGTCGATTTCCAGATGTTATGATATTCAATTATTTTTGACGAACTTAGCTATGGATTTGATCCTATTAAAATATTCATCTTAGTCAATTCTGGCAGGCAGGGGGCGGCTTCAACCTGAAAAAATAAAAAAAATAATACTAATAAAAATGTTAGAAACCCTAACTTGAAAATCACAAGAATTGGTTACAATAAAAATAAGAGTAATGCTACATCACAACAAATCCTATGTATTAAGCTATTACCAATTTTAATTTGGACCCATACTAACATTACTTTTAACCCACCAATAACAGTTTGTCACATAGATTTGTTATGAAAATATTGTGCAATGTAACATTCTTCAAAAATAATTTTGGTCTCTCAACATAATCCTTAACTTAAAAAAAAAAAAAAAAAAAAAAAAAAAAAAAAACTTAAATAATTACAATAAAAATTAGCCCAAATAACAGCAAAAATAGCCCAAACAAAAATAAAACTAGACCAATAACAACAAGTGAACAAATTATTCAATAAAAAGCCTATTAAAAAAAAAAAAAAACAAAAACAAAAAAAACTATAATCATTCAAATTTATAACTCGTCGAACTCATTATTTAAAAATAATCTCTAGTTTCATTTTTTTTCTTTAAAAATGTACCATGATAAATATTGTGAATTTGAATTTTCCTTGACTGATACCAGTAGTTATGCACTCCTTGGCTTTGCAAATACAATAATTTTGCTCTTTTTAGCGACTCAGTTCACAGTTATAGCAAATATCATCTCTCTCTCTCTTTTTCCTATTTTTCTCTTCTCTTCCCTAATATCATTTTAACTCTCTATCTCTCTCACTTTATCACTCTTATCTTAGCATTTTCATTTTCTTTTTATTCTGTATTAGTCTCTCTTTTTTTTTCTTTATTAGTAAAAAAAAATTATAATACTTCATATATCTGTATTTTTTTTTTTTTTTTTTTTTTTGTGGTAAGAGCATCCACATCAGTGGATGCAAAATCATGAAAAATAGAAAAAGACACCACTTTTATACATTTTGCCTCAAAAATGCTCCACATCAATGCTTCTAAAAGTGTGTAAAAATGTGTATATCTCTACACTAGCTATAGTAATCGTGTAAATATACACGGTTACTGTAGCTCGTCCATTTATTATTTTATTAATTTCATGTTTGCTCCTTTTTTTCTCTCTCTTCTCCATGCTCAATGAACTCAGTAACTTCTCCTCTCCTCATCTTCTTCTTTTTCCTCAGATGCACATAAACACACTCACATACAAACACATCCACACAGACAAATCAACACGAAGATACACTTGCTCAAAAAAAAAAAAAAACAGATACACAAACACACCTACACACAAACAAACCCACACGAACAAACAACAAAGAGACAATCGATGCTTGATCGGAACGATCGGTGCTTGACTGGAAAGATTGGAGCTCGTGGGTATGAGTCTTGCCTGATCAAAGCATGATCGGAGCTAGGGAGATCTCGGATCTGATCGGTGCTTGTGGATCAAAGCTAGGGAGATTTGGTCGATGCTTGTGGATCGGAGCTAGGGAGATCTTGGTCAGATCTGATCAGTGCTTGTGGATAGGAGCTAGGGAGATCGATGCTTGATTGGGTCTTGCCTGATCGGAGCTGTGGATCAGTGCTTGTGATCGAGATGGTGTGGATTAGACCGAGAGGGAGAGTTGATCTGTGTTCAGAAATGGGTATAGAGATGGGTATATAGAGAGAGTAACAAATCAAAAAAAATGGGTAGAGAGAGAGAGCATATGTAAAAGGGATAGTTGAGAGACATAATAAAAAATTGAGAAAATTGATTATTTAAATAAAAGATGTTATAGAATAAATAAATTGATGTGGGTGTTTTATAAAAATGATGTGTAAAAAAAAAATAATAAGTTTTTCATATAAAAATGGATGTAAAAAATACACTAACGTGGTTGCTCTAACATTAATATATTTAAATTATATAATTATTAGATTTTGTATAATTAATTTAATTTAAATTTCTTTATTTGCCGCCACTGCTGGCAAGCAGCTCAGTACGTTCATTGACTTGACTAGTCTCTCTCTTCTTCTTTTTTTTTTTTTTTTTTTTTTGAGAAGAACATTGACTTGACTAATCTTAATCCAATCACTGTATTATGTTTATGTGCTCCATTGATCAATCAAGCACAAGCTTGTTTATAAAAGGAAAATCCGAAAAGTTATCTCGATAACGTTGCTTAGATATAACTCCTACACCATGTTTATTCGATTTTTGGTTTGTTTCGTATTTGCTGTTGCTATTGCATCTGTAGATTGCAACTCGGAAGGTATGGAAATTTAGTTCATACAGTTTTCTTTTTAGTAATTTTGTTTTTTCAGATATCACGCAAATTGTGTGGATTCTCAAATTTTTGAAATGGGATGCTCTTTTCAACAGGGGATGCTCTTATTTCGTGGAAACTCAAATTGGTAGATCCTAACGGTGTCCTTCAGAGCTGGGATCCAACATTCGTCAATCCATGCACTTGGTATCACGTTACTTGCAACTACAATAATAGCGTTACAAGGGTGTAAGTATTCGTTAACATCTTCTGTTATTTTCACCAAGTAGTCCTACGAGATAAATACAAATCTACTGTCCTACTTTTATTACACTCGGCCGCGTTGGCAATTTTTTTTAACTAAATTAGTTTAAAAGTTTAAAATTTGTAGGGACCTTGGCAATGCTGGACTTTCGGGACCTCTCGTTCCCCAGCTTGGAACCTTGGCTAATCTTCAATATTTGTAAGTTGATTTTCACTTCCAGTGTTTGATTATCAAGAAAATTTTTGCTGGAGAATATTTCTCACAAGAAACAAGAAAAAAAAAAGTAAATTTATACTTTTTTCTTGTAGTATTTTGTGTTTAAAGAATAGTTTATGGGAAAATGTTGTGAAATAAAGAATAAAACTTATTCATCAAAAATACTGATAATAAAGAGTAATAAGAGCAGAAAAAGTATTTCATAAAGGAAATGGTAAGCAGTGACATCAGTGTTGAAGTGGGCCATGTGTGGCTTGAATTGCCACAAGCCCACATCCACTTTAAGTCAGTCCATTTTGACCGAATTCAACTAGGAATTTAGTTCCTAGTGTAGCCGACCTTCACATATATATATATATATATATATATTAGGTTTGTGTGAAATATGTGCAGCCGTGTGAGTGTATAGAAAAATTCCAATTAACCTAGTGAGCAAGCCGCATGAGAGAAAATAGAGAAAAGAGAGACAGTCAGTTCCTATTCTTATTTTTTCTGTGAGAGAGTGCTAGGGTGTAATTGGGATTTGGGTTTCTTGAGAGTGTTCTTCTGCACTATTGTATTTTCTCTGATAATAGTGAAATCCCTGCAACTCCGTGGACGTAGGCAAATTGCCGAACCACGTAAATATTGTCTTGTGCGTGTGATTATTTTTCTTTGGCGTGTGTTTTCTCTATTTGTTTTGTTTCTCACAGGTTAGGAATTTTGGTTAAATTCCCTACAACTGGTATCAGAGCCTAGGGTTAGGTTTGAGTGGGAGCAATGGCAGAGGAAGCAGGAAAGGCGTCTGGAATAGAAAAGTTTGACGGCACAGACTTCGCGTATTGGAGGATGCAGATTGAAGATTATCTTTATGGGAGGAAATTGCATCTGCCTCTTTTGGGGACAAAACCTGAGGCTATGAAGGTTGAGGAATGGGCTCTTCTTGACAGACAGGTACTAGGAGTTATCAGGTTAACTCTATCTAGGTCTGTTGCACACAATGTTGTAAAGGAGAAGACCACAGCAGATCTGATGAAGGCTTTGTCTGGTATGTATGAAAAGCCGTCAGCAAACAATAAGGTGCACTTGATGAAGAAACTGTTCAATCTGAAGATGGCAGAGAATGCATCAGTAGCACAACATCTGAATGAATTTAATACTATCACAAATCAATTGTCGTCTGTAGAAATTGATTTTGATGATGAGATTCGTGCTCTGATCGTCTTGGCTTCTTTGCCAAACAGTTGGGAGGCAATGAGGATGGCAGTAAGCAATTCTACAGGAAAAGAAAAGCTCAAGTACAATGATATACGAGATTTAATTCTGGCTGAGGAGATTCGCCGAAGAGATGCAGGCGAAACTTCAGGATCTGGTTCTGCCCTAAACCTTGAGACAAGAGGCAGAGGTAATAACAGAAATTCAAATCGGGGCAGATCAAAATCCAGAAATTCTAATCGGAACAGAAGTAAATCTAGATCAGGCCAACAAGTACAATGCTGGAATTGTGGGAAAACAGGTCACTTTAGGAATCAATGCAAAAGTCCTAAGAAGAAGAATGAAGATGATTCTGCTAATGCTGTAACAGAAAAGGTACAGGATGCATTACTTCTTGCAGTAGACAGTCCACTTGATGATTGGGTTTTGGATTCAGGAGCTTCGTTTCATACCACTCCACACCGAGAAATCATACAGAATTATGTTGCAGGTGATTTTGGTAAGGTGTATTTGGCTGATGGTTCAGCCTTGGATGTTGTAGGTATGGGAGATGTTCGGATATTGTTGCCTAATGGGTCTGTTTGGTTACTGGAGAAGGTTCGACATATTCCTGACCTAAGGAGGAATCTGATTTCTGTTGGACAACTTGATGATGAAGGGCATGCAATACTATTTGTTGGTGGTACTTGGAAGGTTACAAAGGGAGCTAGGGTATTGGCTCGTGGAAAGAAAACTGGTACTCTGTACATGACCTCAAGTCCAAGAGACACAATTGCAGTTGCTGATGCAAGTACTGATACAAGCCTATGGCACCGCAGACTTGGTCATATGAGTGAGAAAGGGATGAAGATGCTGTTGTCAAAAGGAAAACTACCAGAATTGAAGTCCATTGATTTTGACATGTGTGAAAGTTGCATCTTAGGAAAGCAGAAAAAGGTGAGCTTCTTGAAAACTGGCAGAACACCGAAGGCTGGAAAATTGGAGTTAGTACACACTGATTTGTGGGGGCCTTCTCCGGTTGCATCCCTTGGAGGTTCAAGGTACTACATCACTTTCATTGATGACTCAAGCAGAAAGGTATGGGTTTATTTTCTGAAAAATAAATCTGATGTATTTGAAACTTTTAAGAAGTGGAAGGCCATGGTTGAGACAGAAACAGGTTTGAAAGTAAAATGTTTGAGGTCAGATAATGGAGGAGAGTACATAGATGGAGGGTTCAGTGAGTATTGTGCTGCACAGGGAATTAGGATGGAGAAGACCATTCCTGGGACACCACAGCAGAATGGTGTGGCTGAGCGCATGAACAGAACTCTAAATGAGCGTGCTAGGAGTATGAGGTTGCATGCTGGACTACCAAAAACTTTTTGGGCTGATGCTGTTAGCACTGCAGCTTACCTGATAAACCGAGGACCTTCAGTTCCCATGGAGTTCAGACTTCCTGAGGAGGTTTGGAGCGGTAAAGAGGTAAAGTTTTCACACTTAAAAGTTTTTGGTTGTGTTTCTTATGTTCATATTGATTCTGATGCTCGTAGTAAACTTGATGCAAAGTCTAAAATATGTTTTTTCATTGGCTATGGTGATGAGAAATTTGGCTATAGGTTTTGGGATGAACAAAACAGGAAAATCATCAGAAGTAGAAATGTGATATTTAATGAACAGGTTATGTACAAGGACAGGTCAATTGTAGTGTCAGATGTTACAGGGATAGATCAAAAGAAATCTGAGTTTGTCAACTTAGATGAATTGACTGAAGGTACTGTCCAGAAAAGGGGTGAAGAAGATAAGGAGAATGTAAATTCACAGGTAGATCTGAGTACACCTGTAGCTGAAGTCCGCAGATCTTCCAGGAACATTAGACCTCCACAGCGTTATTCACCCACTTTAAATTATCTCCTGTTGACTGATGGTGGTGAGCCAGAGTGCTATGATGAAGCCTTGCAAGATGAAAATTCAAGCAAGTGGGAGTTAGCCATGAAGGATGAGATGGATTCCTTGTTGGGGAATCAGACATGGGAACTGACTGAATTGCCAGTAGGAAAGAAGGCTTTGCACAACAAGTGGGTATACAGAATAAAAATTGAGCATGATGGTAGCAAACGTTACAAGGCCAGATTAGTTGTTAAAGGGTTCCAGCAGAAGGAAGGCATTGACTACACAGAAATATTTTCTCCAGTTGTGAAGATGTCAACAATCAGACTAGTACTGGGAATGGTGGCTGCAGAAAACCTACATCTTGAGCAGTTAGATGTGAAGACAGCATTCCTTCATGGTGACTTGGAGGAAGACC
This sequence comes from Quercus lobata, assembly GCF_001633185.2. Lineage (NCBI taxonomy): Eukaryota > Viridiplantae > Streptophyta > Magnoliopsida > Fagales > Fagaceae > Quercus > Quercus lobata. Next base: position 50,581,979 of record NC_044906.1, read on the forward strand.
TTTACATGATTCAGCCAGAAGGGTTCATTGCTCAAGGACAAGAGAATTTAGTCTGCAAACTGAAAAAGAGCTTGTATGGCCTAAAACAAGCTCCAAGACAGTGGTACAAGAAATTTGACAGTTTTATGCATAGAATTGGGTTCAAGAGATGTGAAGCTGATCACTGTTGCTATGTTAAGTTTTTTGACAATTCTTACATCATATTACTGTTGTATGTGGATGATATGCTTATTGCAGGGTCTAGCATTGAGGAGATTAATAATCTGAAGAAGCAATTGTCCAAACAGTTTGCAATGAAGGATTTGGGAGCTGCAAAGCAAATCCTTGGTATGAGAATCATTAGAGACAAGGCTAATGGTACATTGAAGCTTTCACAGTCAGAGTATGTGAAGAAAGTTCTCAGCAGGTTCAACATGAATGAAGCTAAACCAGTGAGCACACCCTTGGGTAGTCATTTCAAACTAAGCAAAGAACAGTCACCGAAGACAGAAGTAGAAAGGGATCATATGAGCAAGGTGCCCTATGCCTCAGCTATTGGCAGCTTGATGTATGCTATGGTATGTACAAGGCCAGACATTGCACATGCAGTGGGAGTTGTGAGCAGATTCATGAGTAGGCCTGGAAAGCAGCATTGGGAGGCAGTCAAGTGGATTCTGAGATATCTGAAGGGTTCATCAGATACATGTCTTTGCTTCACAGGTGCAAGTTTGAAACTGCAGGGTTATGTAGATGCTGATTTTGCTGGTGATATTGATAGTAGAAAGAGTACTACTGGGTTTGTTTTTACTCTGGGTGGTACAGCTATATCATGGGCTTCAAATCTACAGAAGATTGTTACTTTGTCTAGTACAGAAGCTGAGTATGTTGCAGCAACTGAAGCTGGAAAGGAGATGATTTGGCTACATGGTTTCTTAGATGAATTGGGTAAGAAGCAGGAGATGGGCATTCTACACAGTGACAGTCAGAGTGCAATCTTTCTTGCCAAGAATTCGGCTTTTCATTCAAAGTCGAAGCACATACAGACAAAATACCACTTTATCCGTTACCTTGTTGAAGATAAGCTGGTAATGCTTGAGAAGATTTGTGGATCTAAGAACCCGGCAGACATGTTGACTAAGGGTGTCACTATTGAGAAGTTGAAGCTGTGCGCAGCTTCAATTGGTCTTCTAGCTTGAGGACAAGAGGATGAGTTGCAGGGATGAGGGATTGTGTTATGGAGGTATTGTGGCTGATGTTTGCAGCTTGTGAGCCCTTAAGGGCTAAGGTGGAGCTGATGGAGGAGTTTGCTTGTGTAGCTTGATCAATTCAAGCCAAGGTGGAGATTTGTTGAAGTGGGCCATGTGTGGCTTGAATTGCCACAAGCCCACATCCACTTTAAGTCAGTCCATTTTGACCGAATTCAACTAGGAATTTAGTTCCTAGTGTAGCCGACCTTCACATATATATATATATATATATATTAGGTTTGTGTGAAATATGTGCAGCCGTGTGAGTGTATAGAAAAATTCCAATTAACCTAGTGAGCAAGCCGCATGAGAGAAAATAGAGAAAAGAGAGACAGTCAGTTCCTATTCTTATTTTTTCTGTGAGAGAGTGCTAGGGTGTAATTGGGATTTGGGTTTCTTGAGAGTGTTCTTCTGCACTATTGTATTTTCTCTGATAATAGTGAAATCCCTGCAACTCCGTGGACGTAGGCAAATTGCCGAACCACGTAAATATTGTCTTGTGCGTGTGATTATTTTTCTTTGGCGTGTGTTTTCTCTATTTGTTTTGTTTCTCACAGGTTAGGAATTTTGGTTAAATTCCCTACATCTCCCCCTCACGTGTGAGTCTCTGCCTCTCTGTGGGCTTCAAGACCTCTCTATGGGCCATGAACAAGTCCTACTTACTCCTCCTTGCCTAATGGGCTTTTCACTTCATCAATGCATCATCCATGAGTCTCTCGTACGCCATCCATGGGAACCACGTGTCAACCCCGCACGCACATCCATGGGAACCCCGCACGTTCATGTCCATGGGAACCTTGCATCACACCATTATTTAGCACTATTAGCAATATTCATTTGTTGGGCTTTTTTTCTTCTCCAAGATCTTTATGTGTGGGCCGTTAAGGCTTTCTCTGTCCCCGCTGGGTAGGGACCATGAACACCTCACCACCTTCGCCGCACACCACCATGGGCTCTGATACCACTTGTCGGGGAGATGAACACCTTGGGGAGCTTCCTTGAGTAATTAATATAACATATAGAGACACACTTTAACCCAAAAGGCCTAAGCCCAATGGGTATGTGCTCAATTATGTTATATTAACCACTCATTCTTCTCATCTTTATTCAATGTGGGACTTCACTCACACGTGTAACCCAACAATCAGGAGATAACATATATAGAAAAGTATGATTAAAATTAAACAGAGCCTTTATGTTTACTCCATTTAAAATCATCTTCTGAATCTGTTAAGTATAGAAGCACTGGTCTTTCATTATTCAGCTTTATTGCAAATAATAAAATTTCCTGAATTTTGATGCTAAAAATTTACCTATAATTCTATTAGACTGTCTCCAATTGATGCTTAAGTTGAACCATCTGTGTTAGAGCTAAGACCAAATAAATTATGCCTGATGGTTTGTATATCACTACCTGACTAAACATCCTTGGAATAATCGTGTTAATTTACTGGTAGGGAGGTATTTGGCAATAATCTTACTGGCACCATTCCAATCGCGATTGCTAATCTAACGAAGCTTGTTAGCCTGGACCTCTATCAGAATCAATTTAGTGGGCCAATCCCTGAATCTCTTGGAAACTTGGTGTCCTTATCGTTTTTGTAAGTACCTATCCATTTTCCTTTGAAGTTTGAACTACTTTTAAAGTAAAAATTAAATGGGAAAAAAATAATTAGAGGAATATTGTCTTAAACTAAGATTTTATATTGTTTGCAGGAGATTGAACAGTAACAAGTTTAGTGGCATATTACCAGTAAAGGTCATTCAACTCGTTCGCTATGGGAATTTGAGGATTTTGTGAGTAGTTATTCCAAGTTCTTTGTTAGCTTGAATATGATATTTTCTTTCCATCTAAAAAGAAAAAAAAAATTGGCATTTCCATTTTAATCATTTATATCTATTTTGAAATTTTAACTTTTATAAAAAGTTGACCATTTATTTGTGAGAAAAGCTGGCAATCAATTCATTTTATGTCATTGATAGCTACCCACGCATTAATATACACCCTCCCCCCCAACAACCTAAAAAAAAAATAAACACTCGACAAATATATCTCAGGATTTGTATTATTGAGATGCAACGATGGTGTTTGTTACAAGAACAAAATACAAAACATTCATACCTTAAATGCTTTGCTGAAATTGACGAGAGAGAGAGAGAGAGAGAGTACACAAATAAGCCCTTACCCCCTTCGTATAGAAACCAAAAGGAACAAACTACAAAGCCAAAGAATATAACTCTTTGGTAATAGGTTAGACTGAGCTCACTATTAGGCATACTCTATATAGGTTTGGTTTGGTCTAATATTTCTAACAATAATTTTACTCGAGGCAAATGAATTTTCATATGAGAATTTTCTTTCTATCAACAAATATATCATAGATACTTGGATATTATTTTACTTGCGGCAAATGAATTTTCATATGAGAACTCTCTTTCTTTTCTCTATTTTTTGGATGAATATTATATTAATTTTTTATTAACTGTGTGCCTTCGTCCTGGTTTGCCTTATAGTAATTGGAATACTATGTTTTTATCAGGAATGTATCAGATAACCAGCTAGCAGGGACTGTCCACCGTAAAACCACATCTGGTACACATACAATTTTCTATTAGCTTATCACATTTTTTTTAATTCAAATTTTAATCCTATATCAAATTTATTAATCTACAACTATCACATTTTCTTTCATGGCTTGTAGGGTTTGCAGTTACTAAAATAATACAAGATCCAAGGGTTCAGCAGTAAATGAAGATTTGGATTACAATACCTTCATGCTACCGTGTGGCTTTCAAATAAAATTGGGATTTCTGAAGCCCAATAAATCATGGCAATAAACCTCTATACATATCTGTTTTGCATCTATGATTCTATATATACTTCTTTTTTATCTTCAGGGGCCCTGATTGGTTAATGTAGGAAGTTCATATCTTTTGCATGGCTCACTTTTTCTATTAACTTAAAATGAGTGTACTATTGGCTATGCCCAAAAATTATGGACTGGATGTTGGTTAATCGGAAGAGCTTTACAATAATTGAAGGGCGAAATCATGGCAAAAACCTTTGATTTCCATATCTGATCCACATAATGGTGTGATTCCATTGTTTATGAATGTCCATGGATTTTGGAAATACATTTTATCAAAGTGAATTCAAGGGCCCCAGACAACTAGCAAACTAGCAAAGTTACTTTGGGTGGAGCTTTGAAAACAAATTGAATCTCACTGTGGAGAGAAAAGTATTGGGAAATTACTGGCCTTTATTGTTAACATATTGGCCAGTTTGCATTATTCAAACAACAAGCTCTTTTTGACTCTTGCTCTTCCTTTTTCCAATCTTATCATGGTGATCTTGAGCCCACAGCAAACCTTGCCACTCAAACTCCTTTTTGATAAAATATGCATACGCTGCCTCTCCTTGATTTTTATTTTCTATTTTTCCCTTCTTTCTTTTTTTATTTATGTGGAAGGTATGGAGGACTCTTTGATCAGCAAGAATATATGAAAATATGACCCTAGATGGAATAGAATTGGAAAAGAAGTAAGAAGTTTCTTGCCCAAATTCAAGTCCTTGAGAATATAATTTTGTTGAAACCAATTGAGTTTGATGATCAGTGAACTAGGAAAGCAATATTAATGTTCATAACTTTCTTTCACAATTGGTAACCTAACAAATTATGATCAAAGCAATGTTATCTTTTTTTTAATATATATTTAAACATACGATTACAAGAAATTTTAACAGTTGAGCCAATTGAAACTCAAAAGCATCACTTCTATATAGACGTACTATTAACATCACTTTTATAAGTATAATCTCAACAAGTATAAAATAAAATGAACAATACTATGTCTATAACATTTTCACAATAATTTTGCAACAAATCTTAGATGATAATTTTTTATTAATTCTAATCTAAATCCGTTACTGACATTATATTTATATCCACCAATAAAAATCTGTCTCCTAAAATTGGTTGTGAAAAACGAAAATGATATTACGTACCATTATTCAAACAGATCGTGATGCGCCAATATTTGTTGACAATCAAGGATTTGGTGAGATTGATTCACATAGTCTATGTGTTGACAATGTTCATGTTTTAGACAGAGGTTAATGGTCAACCAGCCTATATTCCCTTCACTTTTTTACCGTAGGGTTAATTGGCACTTTGGATAAACCCGTGAGGTTGTTGTTATACACTCAATTTAATGATCATTAATTGAAAGGAAATGGGAAGCTAGCAGTGTTGTGTTAGTGCTTAGGCTTAGTCAAGTCACTTCTTTTAAGGAGACGAAGTTGATCATAATATGAATATCTACATAAGATTACAAAGGTACTCTGGCGTGTCCCACACCCATTAAAAAACCAAACATACACATGCGCATCTACAAAGCGTTTGCATTGAATGTTGGAGTCAAAAACGAAGATAAGGACTCCCAACAACAACAATAAAATCATACGTTAAAAGACGAGTCTCTCACTCACATCACATGCCAATTACCATTCGACTTTCTATATTATTAATTAAGGGAAAGTCAAAAAAGACTAAATGGTTTCTAGCAACCCAATTTGGGTTGGGCCTCTATCCAAGACAATTAATTTATAAGAGGTGGATCTTTGGGCTAACATTTAAGAAATAGAAAAAGATTCAAGTAAAGAGAAGAAACTTAAGGATTGAGATAGATTATTGATAGAAGATATCTTTTGTTTATTGACTTTTCCTCGGAATGTCCGAGGAGAGTTACTATTATGGTGTAAATACAAGATAAGGCTCTCTTTAGTGTTTACAATGATCTCTCTTTTTCTTTCTTTTCCAACCAATCTCTCAACATATGGAATATTTTCCTATTTATAGCTCCAGTGCTTTCATCTTAGTCATCCATCTGTAGAGTGGACGATCCTTCAAGCCAGATACTTATCACATCTTTGGAAAAAATGGACAAATACCCCTTTCAAAAAAAAAAAAAAAATCTAGTATTTTGTCTCATTTCTCAAACTAATTAGGGAAATGTCCCTGTTATAACTCGATTGTCCAAAAATCAAATTTTAAAACGCCACTATAGGTATGGGGCAATTAAACTTTAAAAAAAATAAAAATAAAAATAAAAAATTTGCATGAAACTCGAGTTTATAGAGCTCGAGTTCCAAAATGCCGCTATAGCGTCTTAAAATATCACTATAAGGCTCCTTAAAACGCCACTATAGGGCTCTAGGAATTTTTTTTTTTTTTTTTTTAATTTTCAGTTTGTTATAACTCTCAATTGTCCAAAAATCGAGTTTTAAACTGAAACTCGATTTTTAGAAAGTTGAGTTTCAAAATATGGGCATTTTCCTAATTAGTTTGGGAAATGGAGAAAAACGTTAGATTGTTTTTTTAAAAAGGGTAGAGGCCAATTTTCTCCTCACATCCTTCCCCTCCCCTTCTTTTTGAGGCTGAGCTAAGTAGGTAACAGGCTATTGGGACACTGTTCAGAGGGGTCATTCAGCTATTAATGCGGCATGCATGGTTGGTACAGTGCATTTAATGCAAAGGGGACAGTAGCTTCGTCAGAAAGCTTCGTCCAAAGCTTTTTTAGACTAGTTACTATTTCTTTAGCCAATCATCATTGTTGGCATGGCTTGACAATCCTTAGTCCTCTTCTTGATACCCCGAGCTTCTTTCCTTCCTCGACTTAATCTTCGGACTTATACTTTCCTCGGATTACTTGGGCTCGAACCTTCTTTAGAAACGCTTCTATGGGCCCCTCTTGGCTCCAATCCAGGCCTAGTATTCTTTAGCTCATCCTGGCCCACACAGTACCAATAGGTCCATTTATTGCCTTGTTAATCTGGAAATATCCTTCTTCTCACTGTTTTAGGTAGTGCAATTTTGCATTCAGAGTGTTATTTTAAAAATAATTTAAAGGATATCATGCTTATCACAATTATTGATATGATTTGTTGTATTTGAAGCAACATCATCATTGATATTATTTTATTATACATCTATCACAACAGATCACATAAGCATCACCAACATATTGTTACTTTAGTGAGCGTTTGGTTTCAGCTGAAACCAACGTTCATGTTTTCATTTCACGTTTCCGTACCTTTTTTTTTTTTTTCTCAGCGCATGAACAGTGAATTTATTGTGCAGAGACAAAAATCACTGTTCATGCACTGTAACAGTACTGTTCACGTACTGTAACAGTACTGTTCACACATTAAAAATATTAAAAATGGGTCACACGGTACTTTTTACACATTTAAAAATTATTTTGCTACAGTGTTTTCAGTTTTCAGTTTTCAGTTTCAGCAACAATAAGTTCAATCCAAACGGACCCTTAATATCTACTTCTACATGGTAAAATTTTATTAGCTTCTTAAAGTTGACGTTTTTTTTTTTTTTTTTTTTTTTTAAGATCTTAAAGTGGTTATAAAGCTTATTTTATTTATCTTGACTGTAATTTGCAGCCAACAATCTCCAAACCCATAAAATAAACAAACAATCAAATAAAGTGAATATAGAAGCTCATATCTGCATCATAAAGAATTATGTACACAAAAAAATCATTTTTGTCAGTGTTTAGAAAGAGAAACAAAAAGATGCAAACATACCTTTGCGCCAACTTATTTATCAATATGACGATTTGAATCCTATCAAAAAGTGATATATATATATATATATATATTTTTTTTTTTGAGATGATTCTAGGAAGATGGAGTTTGATAGGAGAGGGTTTTTTGCCTCTTTGGAATTGTTAGTTAATGTCTCAAATGTTGATGTAAAACAGGTTTTTTGTTTTGTTTGAACCATTATTTTATTTTATTTTTAAAAGTTTGTTAGTAAAATACTAACATGGCTTAATTTGAATCCTTATATTATATATAAGATTATAAAAACAGATATTGAGATTTTAAAAGCTCCATTTCATAGAATTTTTTATGAAATATGTTATATTAATCATTCACTCTTATCGTTATTATTTAATATAAAACTTTACTCACACGTTTATACCTAATGGATAGGGGATCTTATTTAATGAAATTCTATAAATCTATGATTTAGAAAAGAAAAAAAAAAATATATATATATATATATATATAAAATAAACAAGACTATTCAAACCTCTTCGAGTATCTGACTATTTACTTGGTCATGTGCAGTTCTAATGTCCCACACACACTAGGTTATTATAGAGAGGAATCTCTTAGGGGTGGCCCCAAGATGCTAGCAAGAGGTCTCATGGATATCATCAGCCCTTACGAACTTGTTAACACGTAATAGGCTTGTGGGCTTTTGGCTTACTTTACTTGTCTTTCTTGGCACACATACTTGTACAGCACACTTGCCTACTATATAAAGGCACTCTTATATATGTTATTAAGATTGTTATCACCCCAGTTGAACTTAATGTGCATCTAACTCCCCTACCTAGGAAACCACTGTCTAATCCCTCTCTTTACAAATGATTGGTTGACAGCCTTTTTTATCTCATTGTCACTCATCTAGACATTTCTTATGTTGTTCACCAAGTGAGCCAATTTCTATCTACTCCACAAGCAACTCACTGTGCTGTTGTCCTACGCATTCTTCAATACTTGAATGACACTTTCTTTCATAGTCTTTACTACTCTACATAGTCTCCTCTTATTTTTCGTACATTCTCTAATGCTAATTGGGCAGGAAATCCCACTGATTGAAGGTCAACCCCTAGTTATTGTTTTATTCTTGGTTCTTCTCTAATCTCTTGGTGAGGCAAGAAACAAACCATTGTGGCCTGCTCCAGCACTAAAACGGAATATCGTACCCTTGCAGATACCACATCTGAACTTCTTTGACTTCGATGACTTCTCAAGGATTTAGGTGTGTCCACATCCTCTACTACTTCTCTTTATTGTGATAACTAGAGTACTATTCATATTGCTTACAATAATGTTTTCCAATAACGGATTAAACACATTAAGATTGATTGTCATTTTATCTGTTATCATCTTGTCTATGGTGCTCTCAATCTCCTCTCAAGATGAACTTGCAAATATCTTCACTTAGTCACATCCTAAAAGATGACTTCATGCTTTAGTTGACAACTTCATGTCGATCTCACATCCACCTTCAATTTGAAGGGGCTTGTTAACGTGTAATAGGCTTGTGGTTTTTAGGCCCACTTTACTTGTTTTGCTTAGTACACTTATTTGTACAGCACACATACCTACTATATATATAAATACACTCTTATATATGTTATTACTTGAGAAATGCAATACAATTTTCCAGTATTTCTAATAGAACCGGACCAAATGGCTCCTTAAATCAATGGACTAGTAAACTCCCCCCAAAATCCTGCAGCATATTCTGTGCTTTGAAGTTGGAACTGGAACGGGTTTCCTCTCAGTACAATATGTTATGTGCTAGTTTGGAACTGAAAATGACGTTCTTTTCCTTCAACTAGGAACAAGTCCGCACATATAATTCTCAATTTATAATATTTAATCATTTTTTTACAGATTAACCTATGGAGAGTAGACTTATCTATTTATATATTCATCTTTATCAATCAATCCAGGCAGGCAAGTTTGTACATTAATTGACTTGAATAAAACATTATCTTTCTTTAAAAATACAAAGACTAAATCTTAATCCCATCACTGTATTATGTGCTCCATTGACCAAGCACAAGCTTGTTTATATAAGCGAACAGAAAAGCTATTCGAGATTATTTCTATAATGTTGCTTAGACATAAATCCTACATGATGGTTACTCGATTTCTGGTTTGTTTTGTATTTGCTGTTGCTACTGCATCTGTAGATTGCAACACGGAAGGTATGGAAATTCAGTTTATGAACTAGTTTTTATTTATTATTTATAATTTTTTCAGATTTCCTGCAAATTATGTTGACTTTCCAATTTTGGAAATGGGAAATTTTTATGAAGCAATATCAGGAAAATCATGTTGTTTAATAATAAAAATAAATAATTAACCGAGAGGCCCTCTTATAGAGGTTGGTATTTGGTGTCATAAGATATAACTGTGACATAATAAAATAATTTTTCCTTTTATAGAAACATGTCTCCCAATCTCAGTTAATTTGCTTCATCAATAGGGAATGCGTGGAAAGCCAATTTAGCATATCATTACAACTGATAGGCCAAAAACGAGTTTATCCCTTGTGATAAATTAATTGATTGATTAGTTAAGTTTGTTAATTAATCAAATTAACATGCAAGATGTGTGGTAGCACAAACAAATCACCAATTAAACTAAGTATGCAGCGGAAAATAAATTGACACGGTGATTTGTTTACGAATGGGGAAAACTTGCATGGCAAAAACCTCACCAGGTGATTTTAAGGTCACCACTTCCGAGAATCCACTATTATCAAAACAAGCGGCTACAAATAAAGGAATCCCAGTACCTTATACTAACCTACAATTGAACCCTTACTTCAATACCCAATTGGACTTGTTCTGTAGTGACAATCTCTCCTTTTAATACACGGCTCCCAGTACATGACTAACCAATTACACGGATCCCAGTACGCGACTTCAATCACCAACTAGAGAAGGTTGTTGGCTGCAAATTTCTTCAGTTCATCACACAATGAAGATCGAGAAACTCCTTGATTACAAAACCCTGCGGTGTACAAACACAGTAACTTCTTCACAAGAAAGATTAACTAGGGCAAATTCTGTCTCCGATCACAATTTGTTTGAACAAACTTTGCTCAACACTTGTGCAACTTATGTCACCTTTGACAGCCCTTAAAATAATCTTTTTATATGTCTAGGGTTGTGAGAAAAGAAAGCCCAAACATACAATCACGAATTGAATGAAAAACAGTCATGAAAAACTGAACTTCATAAACCTCGACAGATACCTGTCTGTCGAGTAGTTGTCAAGCCACAGGTTGGAACAGCTCTTCAAGGCTCGATAGATGCTAGCTGTCGAGCTTTAATGAACAGCACTTTTCACACTTGAATCTTGGACAAACTTGCATGATTTTAACACTTAAACTTGAAACCTTATTTCTTGAAGTATTAAACACATCCTAGATTTACCCAAATACAAGTAAAGTGCGTTTTGTCAAATGATTAACCAATTACATAAAATATTGACATATGTTCCTAACATGTAAAACATATATGTCCTAACAACAATGTCCTTCAAAGCTGGGATCCAACATTAGCCAATCCATGCAATTGGTTTCACATTACTTGCAATAGCAATAATAGCGTCCGTCACAAGGGTGTAAGCATTCTTATCTTTTACCATCTTCTGTTTATTTCACTGATTAGCCTACTGGCAGAATACAAATCCATTGTCCTACTTTTATGACACTTTGCCACTCCAGTAATTTCTTTACTAAATTGGACTAGATATGTTTAACAACTGCAGGGACCTTGGCAATGCTAGACTTACGGGACAACTTGTTCCTCAACTTGGAACCTTTAGCTAATTTTCAATATTTGTAAGTTCATATTCACTTCCATTGTGATTGATTATTCTCAAGGAAGCTTTATTGGAGAATATTCTCACGGAAAGTAAAAATAGAAAGAAACTTTACTTCATAATTTTTTCTTGTAGCCCTATGAGTTGAAAGAAAAGTACTAAATAACAAAAAAGAAAACCTATTCGATCTATAATTCTATTAGAGAGGTATTTAGCAAATAAATTATACAGGATGATTTGCATATCATTACCTTACTTAACATCCTGGTTATAATCGTGCTAATTTACTGGTAGAGAGGTATTTGGCAATAATATTACTGGAACTATTCCAAGCTCAATTGGTTACCTAACGAGGCTGATTAGCTTGGACCTCTATTAGAATTAACTTTCTGGGTTGATCCCAACATCTCTTGGAAACTCAACATCCTTAAGGTTTTTGTAAGTACCTAACCAATTTCCTTCAAAGTTTTAACTGCTTAGATAAAAGAAGGTGCGAAATAGTGAAATTTTGTCTTAAACTATGATTTAAAATTGTTTGCAAGAGATTAAACAGTAATGAGTTGAGTGGCTTAATACCATGGGAGATCATTCAACTCATTATGTTAAGAAAAAGACTCAGGATGCAATTGAATTGAAGGGTAAAACAAAATTAACGAAAGGAAGTAAGTGTGGTTTGAAGAAGACTATTGCACAAAAAAAGCAGTGTGATCAAAGTAGAAACCAAAAAAGGCTTAAGGTGTGGTTGAAGAAATTACTTGTAATCTTGAAGAGTTAAGCAAAAGCATGTGAGCTACACGTGTGTTACAAAGTAGTTAGTTAGTTAGTTAGGTTTAGAGTGACACTTGTCCTAATCTTATTGGAGGAGAGCTTTTAGGGAATTTTGTTAGAGTTTTCCTGCACTTTTTGTTCCTCTCTTTGAACTGTAGCTACTAGTATAAATAGTGCTCAATATGTGTAATTTAGTTAGTCATTGTAATTCACAAAAAATCAACAATAAAGTTTTCTCTTTCACTTAGAATTCTCTCTCTGTTTCTTGAGTTTTCTTGATCTTTATGTGATTTGCTTTTCTTGAATTGAGGCTTCTTGTTTAGCTTGTGATTTTAACATGGTAGCAGAGCTTAAACAAGATCAAATCAAATTGTTTTTCTTTTCTTTTCCGCTTGAATTCTCTAAAATTCATCTTGTTTTTCTTCAAGCTTCGAAGCTCCATCAATTTTGTCCACTTAAGAAACTTCAAATAATCAATCTTCTTCTACTATGAATGATGATTCTGTTAATCCATTCTTTCTTGGTAGCAATGATAACAACCCAATTCAACTAGTGTCTCAAAAGTTGATTTGAGGAAAGAACTATTTTCCATGGGCTAGATCAATGATCATTTCACTCACCGCTAACACAAGATTGGATTTATTGATGGTACAATACCAGTACCAGATCCAAATTCTCCACAATTTATCTTGTGGACACAATGCAACATGATAGTTCTGAGTTGGATCATCAATTCAGTCTCACTTGACATTGGTTCTAGCATCATATATATAGATAATGCTAAAGCAATTTGGCTTGATTTGCGTCACATGTTTTCTCAAAAAAGTGGACCTAGAATCTTTGAGCTTCAGAAGGAATCAGCCTATCTTGTACAAGTTCAATTCTCTGTGGAGGCATACTATACAAAGTTCAAGGCTTTGGTTGATGAATTGGCTAACTACCAATATGTTCCTCTCTGTAAGTGTCCTTGCACTTGTGGAGCTCAAAGGATCACTTCAGATCTTAATGATCGTGATCAAGTGATGAGGTTCTTGATGGAATTAAATGATTCCTATTCAGCTATTAGAGGTCAAATTCTACTATATGAGCCTTTGCTTGATATTAACGAGGTTCTCTCTTTGATCTTGCAAGAGCAGAAACAAAGAAGCTTCAAGAATGGTGAATTCACTAGTCAAGTCACAACTTATCCTATTGAAGCCACAGCATTATATTCCAATGCAGGATTTGGTCCAAAACACAGTCACATTGGCAAAGGAAATTCCAAGAAGGAAGGACCAATTTGCACTCACTATGGGAAATCAGGGCATGTAGTAAACAAATGCTACAGGCTATATGGTTTTCCACCAGGATTTAAGTTCAGAAACAATTCCATGGAAAACCAAGTATCTTGCAATTAGGTAGCAGCATTTGGGACTATCAATTTTGCCCAAACTGGTGAAGAATCTGCCTTTTCAACTCCACAGTGTCCAATATCTAAGTCACAATGTGAATAGCTTTTAGCTTTCTTGAATTCACAATCAATTGGTGAAATTATCGAATAAAATATATACTTCGGCTTTCTTTTGTTAAAACTTTGGCCCGTAAACACAAAAGTACTGCACGTGCTTTTTTAAAAAGAGTGAATTCGGAATTCTTCCAAGAATTCTTTATCGAGGAAGGGGGGTTTATTTCTTTGATATCCCCAAGAGCTTCCTTTGCTTTGCGAAGGTTATATAGCGGACGAGTTTGGTATTTGGATATTATTTTCATCAATGGTCTATCCAATCATGAATGATTGGTTATGAGACCTTGGAAATGGTACTTATTCTTAAATGAATGAAGAGATAACAAAAAAATTCATTCATTTCTATTATGAAATGTTTGTGCAGTAAGAGTAGAGGTTGATCGACTAAGTATTCGACTTTCTTATTAGAGTCCCCTCTAGGAAATGCACTGAGTGTTAAATGTATACATAGGGAAAGCCATGTGCGATGAAAGATGCAAGCATGGCTTGGGGAGGGATTTTTACGTACTTTTTAACAAGTAAATTATCTACTCCATCCGACTAGTTCCGGGTTCGAGTCCCGGGCAACCCATTCGAATATCTAAATTATATGTATGTAAATCTGAATTCTTTTTTCTTTTTTTTTTTAATGAATGAAATGAGTTAAAAAAATCTGATGAATCCAGTTAGATAATATAGATTGATCGATTGTGATATCGGTTGACACGGGCATATAAGTCATGTTACTGTTGAATAACAAGCCCTCAACTATTTATTTCTATTTATAAAGAATCGTGTGCGTGGGAGTCCCTAATGATTAATGATTAAATAAACCAAGATTTTACCATGACTGCAATTTTAGAGAGGCGCGAAAGTGAAAGCCTATGGGGTCGCTTCTGTAACTGGATAACCAGCACTAAAAACCGTCTTTACATTGGATGGTTTGGCGTTTTGATGATCCCTACCTTATTGACCGCAACTTCTGTATTTATTATTGCTTTCATTGCTTCTCCTCCAGTGGATATTGATGGTATTCATGAACCTATTTTTGGATCTCTACTTTACGGAAATAATATTATTTTTGGTGCCATTATTCCTACTTCTACAACTATAGGTTTGCACTTTTACCCAATATGGTAAGCTGCTTTTGTTGATAAATGGTTATACAATGGTGGTCCTTATGAGCTAATTGTTCTACACTTCTTACTTGGTGTAGCTTGTGCACTTGACTTTAGCTAACTAGCTTAACCACTGCAGGAGCTAGTGCTTCACAGCCTTTGGCATTGAGTGCTTCCACTTCCAATTACCTCAACAATTTCTCAGGTAAAGTTTTTTGTTCTTCATCCATTACAGTTCCAAATTCCACTATTTTCACTGCTGAAGTGGTAAATAGATCAGCTTTTGATAAAGAAGATTGGATCATTAACACAAGGGCCACTAATCACATGGTCCATTTTGTCTCAGTCTTTAGTTCCATCGCTTGTGTTTCTAATCCTTATGTTTACTTACCTAATGGTGAAAAGGTTTTAGTGACTCATATTGGAACAGTACATCTCACTGAAACCTTGATTCTTACTAATGTGTTGTATGTTCCTTCTTTTACCTTTAACCTCATATTTGTTAGTCAATTGAACAAATCAAAATATTGTTGCCTTATTTTTCTTAGATCATTTTGCTTTTTTCAAGATCTTGCTCTCTGGAGCACGATTGGTCTGGGTAGAAAGCAAAATGGATTTTATCTGTTGGATAACAAGTACAAGGATTTGTCTTTTATTCCAACCTCTACTCACTATCATTTAGTTCCCACTCATTCTGATCTTTGGCATTTTAGACTAGGGCTCCCTTCAAGTGGTAAAATTGACATTGTAAATAAGATTGTGCCTTTTGTACAATGTAATAAGACTGCTCATTATGACATTTGTCCAATAGCAAAGCAAAAGAGATTTTCTTTCTCTTCTAGTACTCATATTTCTGATTTACCTTTTGATCTTGTTCATTGTGATTTGTGGGGTCCTTTCTCTATTCCTACTATGGATGGATACAAATATTTTCTTACTATTTTTGATGATTTCTCTAGATGTACTTGGATTTATTTGATGAAAACTAAATTAGAAACTCGGGTTTTATTGCCACAGTTTTATGCTTATGTTGAAACTTAATTTAATAAAAGAATAAAGTGTATAATAACAAGCAATGGCACTAAGTTTCTGCTAAGAGATTTTTTAAATCCAAGGGCATAATGCACCCCTTGAGTTATGTTGAAACCCCTCAACAAAATTCAATTGTCGAGAGAAAGCATCAACACATTCTAAATGTGGCTAGAGCACTTAGATTCCAATCAAATATTCCTTTAGAATATTGGGGAGATTGTGTGCTCACAGCTGTTTACCTTATCAACAGGTTGCCCTCTTCTGTTCTTACAAATAAGACATCTTATGAAGTTTTTTTTGGACAGCTACCTTGTTTTTCACACCTTAGGGTGTTTGGATGCCTTTGTTATGCATCTACACTTGCACACAACAAGCACAAATTTTTACCTAGAGCCACTAAATGTGTGTTTCTAGGATATCCTTTTGGTGTTAAAGGTTATAAAGTAATGGATCTTGCTACACACTCAGTGTTCATATCAAGAGATGTACACTTCTATAAGTCCATTTTCCCTTTTCAATCTCATGTTCTTCCTTAGAATCTTGATCCTTTTGATTCTGACCCTTTGACAAATAAGCTTACTCCCTCAGAAACTATTCCTTCCTTTGTCACACATATCTCCTTAGATTATATTCCCTCACCTTCCTTTTATGATGAGAATCAACCTCTTCCCATTACTGTTGGTGATTCTGCAGCAGATACCACTGCTACTGCAAATTGTGTTCCTATAGATGATCTTAATTCTCAATCTCCTCTACTTGATTCCCCCATTGATCCACCTCTTCCAGTCAATACCATGTTTTCCACTCAACTTAGAAAATCCACTAGGGTCCATAAACTACCTTCTTTCTTGCAAGATTATTCCTGTTCTTTGCTCACCACTAAACCAACTTCAGGTAGTCCTTATGATATTGCACAGCACCTTTCTTATACATTAGCACTTCTCATCAAGCTTTTGCTCTTGCTGCGAGTGCTAAAGTTGAACCTAAGTTTTACCATCAGGCTATGCTTTCAAAGGCTTGGCAAGAAGCAATGGACGAGGAAATTTCTACTTTGGAGCTCAATCATACTTGGGATGTTTTTCCTTTACCCCCTAGTAAGGCTCCAATTGGGTGTAAATGGGTTTATAAGGAAAAAATATAACCCAGATGGTTTAGTGGAGAGGTACAAAGCCAGGTTAATGGCTAAAGGGTATACTCAATAAGAGGGATTGGATTACTCAGAAACCTTTTCTCCAGTTGCTAAATCAGTCTCAGTTAAGGTGTTGCTATGCATTGCTGATATCAAAGGTTGGCCTTTGCATCAGTTAGATGTCAACAATGCCTTCCTCCATGGTGACTTGGATGAGGAGGTGTATATGTCTTTACCTCAAGGATTTCATAGCAAGAGGGGCTACTCTACCAATGCTGCTACTATGCATCTTATATGCAGGTTAAGGAAGTCGCTTTATGGGTTGAAGCAAGCCAGTAGGTAGTGGCATGCCAAATTATCAACAACAATCACTAAGTTGGGATTTGTACAGTCCAAATCTAATTATGCTCTCTTTGTACACTCAAAAGGTTCTTATTTCACAGCTTTTTTAGTTTATGTTGATGACATATTGATCACTAGAAATGATTCACAGTGTGTAGCTGATTTAAAGAAGCTTTTGGATACTAAGTTTGGGATAAAAGACTTGGGAGCCTTGAAGTATTTCTTGGGATTAGAAGTGGCCAGAAATGAGAAGTGTACAAGTCTTAATCAAAGAAAGTATGCACTAGAAGTGCTGATAGATTCAAGAATGCTAGGTTACAAGCCCATGTGAACTCCTATGGAACAACATCTCAGGTTGTCTAAGGATGAGGGAGAGTTAATTGATGATCCTTCACAATATAGGAGGTTGATTGGAAGGTTGATGTACCTGACCTTGACTAGACCTGGCATTTGTTATGCAGTGAACAGGTTGAGTTAGTTCTTGAACAAGCCTAGGCAACCTCACATGATGGTAGCACTCAAGGTTTTGCAATACATTAAGTGTACTCCAGGGCAAGGTTTGTTTTTCTCAGAAAAGTCAGATTTCTAGTTGAAAGCATTTTGTGATGTAGATTGGGCTGGCTGTCCTGATACAAGAAAGTCATTGATAGGGTATTATGTATCTCTTGGGGATAATTTGATTTCTTGGAGATCTAAAAACAAAATATTGTATCAAGATCTTCAACTAAGGCTGAATACAAGTCAATGGCTTCAACTTGCTGTGAAATTACTTGGCTTTCTATTTGCATGAAGATTTTAGAATTGAGCATTCTAAAGCTACAGTTCTCCATTGTGATAACAATGGAACTTTACATATAGCTGCTAATCCTATGTTCCATGAGAAGACTAAACATATTGAAGTGGATTGCCACCTGATTAGAGAGAAGATACAGGTAGGTATGATCAAAACTTTTCATGTCAAGACTAATTTGAAATTGGCTAATGTATTCACTAAAGCACTTGGTATACCTGTCTTTATGGACCTAATAAGTAGGCTAGGCTTGATCAACATTTTCAGTACCAGCATTACTTATCCAAAGTCACTCCAAGACACAAAAGCTATTTCTACTGCAGAAGCAGCTCTAGTCTTGAGGGGGGGCTGTTAAGAAAAGACTCAAGATGCAATTGAATTGAAAAAGGGTAAAACTAAATTGAAGAAAGGAAGCAAGTGTGGTTTGAAGAAGACTATTGCACAAACAAAGCAATATGATCAAAGCAGAACCCTGAAAAGGCTTAAGATGTGGTTGAAGAAATTACTTGTAATCTTGAAGAGTTAAGCAAAAGCATGTGATCTACATGTGTGAGAAAGTAGTTAGTTAGTTAGTTAGGTTTAGAGTGACACTTGTCCTAATCTTATTGGAGGAGCGTTTTTAGGGAATTCAATTAGAGTTTGTTAGAGTTTTCCCGTGCTTTTTGTTCCTCTCTCTGATCTGTAACACTGCTAGTATGAATAGTGCTCAATGTGTGTAATTTAGTTAGTCTTTGTAATTCACAGAAATTCAGCAATAA
Source organism: Quercus lobata (assembly GCF_001633185.2). NCBI lineage: Eukaryota > Viridiplantae > Streptophyta > Magnoliopsida > Fagales > Fagaceae > Quercus > Quercus lobata. The sequence goes on from NC_044906.1 coordinate 50,601,060, forward strand.
AGTTTTCTCTTTCACTCAGAATTTTCTCTCTGTTTCTCTAGTTTTCTTGATCTTTCTGTGATTTGCTTTTCTTGATTTGAGGCTCTTGTTTAGCTTGTGATTTTAACACGTTAGCTATGGGAATTTGAATATTTTGTGAGTTAACTCATTCTATATATAGTTATTCCACAATTATTATTAGCTTGATGAATTTGATATTTTCAATTTAATCATTTATATCTATTTTCACTTTTATAAAAAGTTGACAATTTATTTGATGTTTATATCTAGGAAAAGTTTATCTCTAAACTAGTTTAGAAAAAAATTCCTCCAACCCACTACTTCTCAATTGATAAAACCATCCACAAGTATTTTTAGTCATATGACCTATTTAGTGACTGTTTGGAAATAATTTATATAACTGAAACTAAAAACTTTTTGCTGAAAGAACTGTAGATAAAACTTAAAAGGTAGCTGAAATATTGCAATGGAGCCCATGAATAGTACCAAAAAGTGCAATGGGACCTATGAATAGTAGCAAAAATAAGCTGAATAGTAAAAAAAAACTAGTTTTTTAAGCAATCCCAAATGCACAATTAATGAGTTATATGACTTATTTAAATAATAAATATAAATGGTATGGGTAGGGATGGAGCCAAAACTTTGAGTTAAGGGGGACAGCTTTACTATTAACTATGTGCAGTGGTTTCAACCTTTGAGTTTGACTTTGCTAATATTTAACTGTTGAGATTTTTTTTTTTTTTGGTGACGGTAAGAACAAAATTATTTTTGTTTAGAATTTTATAAAGGGCAGGGTTGTTTATTTTAAATAAAATTGGTTAATTGAGCCTTTTTTTTTTTTTTTTTAGTTTTACCATTGGTAATTTTTGTTGTTGAGCTATTATTTTTGGGCTTGTATATTTTGTTTTAGATTTTAGATCTATAAATTTTTTTATAGTCACTAAAATGAGGAAAATACTAGCGTTATAAATTTTTTTATAAATTATTAATGTAATAAGTGGTTACTAGTAAGTAAAAAAATGATATGAGTGGTGGGTCCATGTGCGAACCAATAAGAATTTGTTACCAAAACAGTTTCTAAAAATGTTGTAAAAAAGTTTATGAGTATAGCATTACTCTTAAAAGAATTAATGATATTGTTTAAGGGAAAAAAGATGTAATTTTATAGAACAAAATTGCTAAAATTTGTACATATATATATATAATTTTTTTTTTTTTAAATTTCTAGAGGTAGCTATGTCCCTAGGTATGAGTTAGAGGAGATTCCTCCAAATTAGGTTGTAAGAAAACTCTAATGTTAATTTACTCCAAGCAAATGAATTTTCACTTGAGAACTTTCTCTTTTTTGTCTATTTTTTGAATGAACATTAGATTAAAGTTTTTAATTAGTGGAGTACCTTGGTCCTTTTTTTTAATAGTAATTGGAATACTATGTTTTTTATCAGGAATGGATCAGATAACCAGCTGGTAGGAACAGTCCACCGTACAAACACAACTGGTACACGTACTAATTTCCCATTTGCTTATCACCTTTTCTTTTTAATTCACATTTTAATCCTATATCCAATTTATTAATCTACACCTGTGACGTTTTCTTTCGTGGGTTGTCCTGAAATAATACAAGATCCAAGGGCTCAGAAGTAAATAAGGATTTGGATCACAATACCGTATGACTTTTAAATAAATTAGTAAGTTGCCCGTGTAATGTACGGATAATTTTGTGATATTTTATATAAAATAGTTTTGAATAATATTGTACATAAATTTTTTTTTTTTTAAGTAAACTAAATTGGAGTAAAAAAACATATATATTTAGAGATATTAAAAATTGGTTCAGTAACTTCATTGCATATTTGTAGACTTCTTAAAGTGAGATTATTATTTTTTTAAATCATGAAACCAAAAATAAATGCAAAAGAATAACAAACCATGAAAATAAACTAATTTGTATTATGTTCACATATATTTCATACTATGAAATAAAAGTATACCCAACTCTTTAACTGTCTTCCACTCATCAATAGTGCGACATTAAAACATGGTGTGGGTAAGTGTGTATGCATGTGTTTTATAGATGATTTAAAATTAAACCATGGTAGAATATGACTTTACATTGCGAACCAAATATTCTCTCTACTTATGTACCTAAAACAAAAACTAACTAACCAAATTACCTAAACCCAAATCATATTTAAGCCCCTAATATAAAAAGAAAAAAATATTACTCATAGAGGTTTCGGTGTCTTAATAGTGGTGGGTGGCCAGTATAATGGAGGTGGTGACCCCTCAAATTCCTCTTTCTCTCTCTTTAAAATGTTTTGTTAGTTTCAGGTCTTTTATTTTGGTAATATAGTGAAATGGTGCCTTTTATTTAACAATCTACAACATTTTTTTGTCTATCTATCTCTCTCTAAAGTCTTATCTCGTTAGTTATTACTATTAGTCCTTACTTCTTCTTCTTCTTCTTTTTTTTAAATACTAAAACAGTGGATATGCTAAAAGACATGAAGAATAGTGAAAAGTGTAGTGCAAGCTTAGCAATTAATGAGATAATAGTAAAATAAGATAATGTGAACTTTTGGGTAATAATAATAAAATTATAAAAAAAAATTTAAAAAAAAAAAAAACTTAATGAAAGAGGTAAAAAAAGGCTAAATGCAAAATTAGAGTGCCACTTTGTAGGACCCTATGCACTCTCGTATGAGGTCTCTGAGAGAGACACATTTTGTAACAACTTTTATTCTACAATATTCCTCCAAAAAAGAAAAAAAAAATTTACTCATTCCTTGAACTGAATAATTATAATGGTGATGTGTGTGCAATTTATAATTATTGTTTCATTGCATATTTATAGCATTCTCAAGGTAAGATTAATTTTTTTTTTTTAAATCATGAAACCAAAAATAAATGCAAAAGAGTAACGGGACTATGAAAATCAAATAATTTGTGTTGTTGTTCACATATTAATACTATGAAATAAAAATATGTCCAACTCTCTCACTGTCTTCCACTCATTGATAGTGCGACATTAAAACATGGCGTGGGCAAGTGTGTATGCATGTGTCTTATAGATGATTTAAAACCATGGTAGAATATGGTTTTACATTACGTACCAAATATTCTCTCTACGTATATACCCAAAACAAAAACTATCCAACCAAATTACCCAAACCTAAATCATATTTAATCCCCTAAGTAAAATGAAAAAAAAAAAATATATATATATATATATATATATATTCATAGGGGTTTCAGCGTCTTGATGGTGGTGGGAGGCCAATATGACGAAGGCGGTGGCCCCTCAGATTTCTCTTTCTCTCTCCTTCAAATGTTTTGTCAGTCTCAGGTCTTTTATAGTGAAACAATGCATTTTAATTTAATAGTGAAACAATGCATTTTATTTAATAATCCACAACATTTTTGTGTCTCTCTATCTGTCTCCAAGGCCTTATCTGATTAGTTATTACTATTAGTCCTTAATTATTATTTTTTTATCTTTTTTTAAAATATTAAAATGGAGGGTATGCTAAAAGACATGAAAAAAAGATAAATGTGTGATGTAATCTTAGGCAATTAATAAGAGACTAATGAGATAACAGTAAAATAAATTAATGTAAACTTTTGGGTAACAATAAAAAAATAAAAATAAAAACTTAATGAAAGAGGTAAAAAAATGCTAAATACAAAATTAGAGCGTCACTTGGCAAGACCTTATGCACTCCCGCATGAGATCTCTGCTTATATAAATAAATAAATATATATATATATCTATATTGATTATTATTCCTTCACTACTCCTAATCGCTAATCAACATGAGTCTTAAAAAACTTTGTGATAGGACTTTATTATACGTACAAAATAAACATAGAATTTTTTTATCTTTATTTTTTTTAAATAAAGATATTGTTATTGTGTTCATCCTGATAAGAATTTAAGCATAGATCAAACTTTCATTATTTTTGACAATTTTTCTTTGATTCCTTTATAACTTATATATTGTGTTGGTTTAAATAAATTTTTTCTCAAGCTTTTAAAGGATGGACTTTAGATAAGATGTTCAACTTTTATACGCCAAGCATTAATTGTAAGTCTTGTACATGGAACAAATAGAGATAAGAAATTAAGAATATGGTCCATTTTGGTCGACTTTAGCTTGATTTGTCTAGACATCAATTTTCTCTCTTGCCAAAAGTCCGACTTATTTTAGGCGGAAGTTTCCTTGATTATTACTTGTATACAAAATTCCAGGATCATTAAATTGGAATAAGTCCCTTACTAACCTAACCAATTGGAATAGGATGAAATTTCTTCCCATCCACACTAAACGTTGTGTATACTCCAAATTTTTTCTACATCTCATAATGATACGGTGTTGATAAGTGTCATCCAAGTCCAACATGATTGAAAGTTGTAATTGAGACTATGGCCCAAAAGATTTACTATTTAATAATTTGCGAGAAAAATTAAACACTCATTTGATGTAATAGGAGACTGTGGAATTTGACACTGTATACAATGGGGTTAGTTCTTGATGTTGTGAAATTGCTATAACTACTAAAAACTCTAATTTGATTAGTTGGCAAGTCATGTCCTTTAATCGTGAAAAGTCTACAATGGAAAACTTTTATATTCCTACAATAAATGTTTTGGAGAGAAAATTGTTAGCCCCCTTATCCCATTGGGACCCCCCTATTTATACAAAGGAAAAAGGGTCCAATATTCCTAAGTGTGACTTATTTACATGGAAATTTTGTGCAACTGTGCCTAGATTTCTTTTAAAAATTTAATTATAATTTTAAACTCTAATCTCGTGATTTTTATATGATTTTTGTAGTTTGATTTTGATTCAGTAAAGACATATTACCCAAAAGAAACAAAGGTAGAGCTATTAAAGAAATCTATACTTTCAGATTAGCAATTACAGATGGCTAATGCTGCATTGTCATTTGTGGTTGTGGTATGAATAAGCAATATGTTGTTTGGGCGACTGATTGAGGCAAAGCAATTAACCATATTAAAAAGAATTAGCAACTTTTTCTTTCTCCTTTACCATTTGGGGTTTGTATATGCCTTTTTCTCATATGCTCAAGTAAAGTACCCATAAGGATTTCCCTTGATTATGATAAATAGATTAATTTTTTTTAAAAGAAGTTCTATATTTTTTAAATGAATATATATATATATATATATATATATATATATATATGTTGAGGGCCATATAGCTGAATTGGCACCTCCCCATACACAAAGTGTTTAGGGTTTAAGGAAGAAAATGTTCAAATTGCAGGAGTCAAGGAAAAAATGTTCAAGTTGCAGGGTTAGCAGTATATTGTAATTATTTCTAAATAAAAAAAAGATATAGAGATATATATTGTTTTCCTTGAGCTAAAGCAGTTGCGATGGAAGTGTGGAGTGGATGGGTTTTTTTTTTTTAGTCCTTGAATATTTTGGATTGTTTCAAATGAGCAATGGCTCCTCTTAGGCTCCTAAAATTTTTGGTTTATTGATTTTGCTATCTATAACTTTGATTCTTCTTTACCTAATAAAATTTGGAATTTTCTGTAAGTACATTGTTTTTCAAGAAAATGAATAGAAATCTCCCTTCATGTTCATACTCATGTTAATGTTCATATTTGTATCTTTTGCAATACTCAATAAGTTGTTTGCTCATTTTATGAATTATCAATTGTAGTTAAGAGAAAAAGTATAAACATAATACTATTCAATTAAACTAACGTGAAAAATTAAATCTATTAGATTAAAAAAAAGGGACAAGAAAATGAAAATTTTACAAAAAATTTCTTAAATAGAATTAAAATAATTTTTATTCAATATTGTTTATCAGGCAATCATGTACTAACTAGCAACATTCCAATCATTAGGTGCATAACGGGGTGATGAAATGGCTGTTCAGTTTATTTAAGAAATGTGATCTAGCTAATAGAAATTAAAAAAATACAATAACTTTCATGTGTAGTCATGAATTATATCTTTACGTATATCTTATGCATTTTACGAGTTTTATTTTATATAAATGTATTTCATAAAATTAACAAAATTTATCATAAAACCCTTCATTTTATTTTTTTTAAATCACTACATAAAAATGAAAGAAGTTTTTTTCCCAAAAAATGTTCTCTAGTCATAATATTTACCAAAACAAATCATGCACCGCACATGCCAATAACCATTCTATATATAAAATTAAAGCCAAAACTGAGAGAAAATCTAATGAAATTCTAAATTGGATTCCAATTGTTGTCTAATTTTGCGCTACGTGTCCAATTTAAGGTTTAAAAAAAAATAACGTTGATTCCAAACACCAATGGACTCACCATTCTAGATACATTGCATACTAACCTTTTTTTTCTTTTTTTATGAGATGGTTTTTTTTATGAGATAGTGGCTCCTAAAAAAGTGTCATATATGGGACTATGATTTCATGAAAAACATGTAATTTTAAATAGAGTGATGGTAGGTTGCTATACATACATACATACATACATATATATATAGCCAAAACTGAGAGAAAATTTAATTAAATTCTAAATTGGAGTCTAATTTTGCGCCACGTGTCTCATCTAATTTTTGAATTTGTGTGTCAAGTGAATTATTAGGTGCAAAAATCAAAAAGTCTAAATTCAATTAGAATTTAAATTGAATTTTAATTGGAGGTCAATTTTGCGCCATATATCTCATCTAATATTTTAATTTTTGTGGCAAGTGAATTATTTCATACAAAAACCAAAGAGTCTAAATCCAATTAGGTTTTAAATCATATATATATATATATATATATATATATATATGTATACATATATAGATATAGATATATAATTGTGATTGTTTTTAAATGTACATGTGCATATGCATTGGGTTACACACTACTTTTATTAAATGAATGTATCAATTTTTAAACACAAAATAGAAAACTAATTAGGAAATTGATTTATTACCTTGTTGACATGACATGGATTATATTCATTACCATGTTAGTTTACAAGATTTTTATAATATAATTGGTAATAACTTTAACTTCTTAAAAAAAAAAAAAATTGATAATGTAAAAAATTGACATTTGGCTTTTTTTTTTTTTTTTTAATTTCATTTTAAAATTAGGTAAATAGTATGTTTTTTAGATGATGTTCATGAGCACTTTAACTAAAAAATTCAAGACTTAAACCCCATTTGGTTGTTGAGAAAGCAGAGGAAAAGAAAAGAAAAGAAATTTTCAATTTCTACTAATAAAATGACATCTTATTTACTTATGGAGATGCAATTAATATATTTTCAAATATTTTATTTTATTTTCTAATTAAGGACATGTGATAATTCAAAGGATAGCTTAGATGGCATAAAAATATTATTTTGATATTAATGTTAGATACATCAATTCTTTTCATGTACCGCTTAATAATAAGGATTATTTTGACACAATACCAAAAGTTTAGAAACAAAATTGACACCTTTAAGTTGTTAAAAACCATTTTGATACATAGTACAAGTGTTAAAGAATAAAACGATAATTAAACATGTTTTTTACGTGTTTTTATTAAAGGCAAAATTCTATAAGGATGTGGTTTAAAACCCAAGTTTTACACCCTCCAATTCCAATATGCCACATCCTTTTATCATGTATTAAAGAATAAAAACAACCACACTCAATCAATTATAATACTCATTTGAAAATTCCACCAAATTGGGAGTTTATTAAGATGTTATTAATTGTGGTATGATATACTGGATTTTAAGTAAAAAATTGATGTGACATCTCTTATTGGATGGTGTAAAAAACTGATGTGGCATCCCATTCTTACCAAATTCAAACTCTTTTTATTAATATCCTCAAAAAAAAAAAAAAAAAAATTTATTAGTTGAATTTGGAAACTAATATCCTGTTTGGTTGTAAGGGAGATGAAAAGGAAAGAATTGAGGAAAAAGTAAGGGAAGGGAAAGGAAAGAAGAGAGAGTTGTACATAGAAGGATTGCATTAAACAATTTCATCAAAAGAAAGGTCTCCTTTGAAAAAATAATGGGACTGTATGAAGGATTGTGCTAGGAAAATTTCTAGAATACAAACTTTTCTCAAAATTATGGGTTGTGAGAAAAGTATGAAACTTCATCAAAAAAGAAAAAATATATGAAATATTGGTGAATCGGTAAAATTGTGTATTCTCACTTTTTAATAAAAAATTGTAAAGTGAAAACGCTTGGGACTATCACAACACATATTAATATAGAAAAACTAAATGAAAGAGGTAAAAAAAATGCTAAATGCAAAGTTAGAGCGCCACTTGGCAAAACCTCATACACTTCCGTTTGAAGTCTCTACTTAGATATATATTTTGCATTGAAGCCCATTATTTTTGTCAATAAATCTATATATACTTCTTTTCTTTTTTACCCTAAATTATGATGTCCATAACATAATTGTTTTTTATTTCTAATAAAATACCTTCCCCCTTTCAAAAAAAATAAAAATAAAATATAAAATACCTTCCCTTCCCTCCCACTAATTTTTGCAAGGGCGACATTGGTAAATTCAGTTTTTGTGTTTTTGGGCCCTGATTGGTTAATGTAGGAAGCTCAAATCATTTGCTTGGGCTCACTTTTCCGATTAACTTATGATGAGTGTAATATTAGGCTAAGCCCAAAACGTTTGGTCTGGATGTTGGTTACCTCTCTGGAGGACCTTATAATAGTTGAAGAGCGAAATCATAGCAAAAGGCTTCGATTTCCTTATCTGATTGATCCACATAATGGTGTGATTCCATTGTTTATGAATTTCCACGGATTTAGGAAATATATTTTTTCAAGGTGAATACAAGGGCCCCAGACAACTAGCAAACTAGCAAAGTTACTTTGGGGTGGAGCTTTGAAAACAAATTGAATTTCATTGTGGAGGGAAAAGTAGTGGGGAATTATTGTTTACATATTGGCCAGTTTGCATCATTCAAACAAAATCATTTTTTTGACTCTTGTTCTTCCTTTTTCCAATCTTATCATGGTGATCTTGAGCCCACAGCAAACCTTGCCACTTTGGATAAAATATGCATATGCTGCCTCTCCTTGATTTTTTCTTTTTTCTTTTTTTTCCTCCTTTTTATTGTTAAGTGGAAGGTATGGAGGACTCTTTGATCAGCAAGAATATATGAAAATATGACCCTAGGTGGAATAGAATTAGAAAAGAAGTAAGAAGTTTCCTTCCCAAATTCAAGTCCATGAGAATATAATTTTGTTGATTCCAATTGAGTTTGATGAGTGAACTAGGAAAACATTATTAATTTTCATTTTGTTTTCACAACTGGTAACATAACAAACTATGATCAAAGCAATGTCACTTTATATATATAGAGACATAAGTTATGTGCTCATTGGATATGTGCTCAATTATGTTATATTAATCATTCATTTTTCTTATCATTATTCAATGTGGGACTTCACTCACACATGTATACTTAACAATCTTTTACTCACGTGTGAGTCTCTGCCTCTTTGTGGACTTCAAGACTTCTCATTGGGCCATAAACAAGTCCTACTTGCTCCCCCTTACCTCATGGGCTTTTTCCTTCACTAGTGCCCCCATCCATGGGCCTTCACATGTCACCTCGCTCATCTTTTTATCCTCCATGTGAACCTCACACCTCACCATTGTGTAGAACCATTGGTAATAGTACTCATTTATTGGTCTTTTCCAAGATCGTTTGTGTGGGATTAATGAGCTTGCTCGTCCCTGCTCCATCTGCGAAAGGGACTTGCTCTGCTCCACTTGCAAAAGGACTTCAAGTACACACAACCCATTCCCACCCCAACTGCGAAAGGAACCTAGATAACCTTACCATATTTTCCCCACACCACCATGGGCTCTGATACCACTTGTTGGGGAGATAAACACTTTGGGGGGCTTCCTTAAATAATTAATATGACATATAAAGACACACTTTAACCCAAAAGGCCTAAGTCCAATGGATATGTGCTCAATTATGTTATATCAATCACTTATTCTTCTCGTTATTATTTAATGTAGAACTTCACTCACACATGTATACCCAACTAGTAATGCTACATCCAAAATATTTTTACAAAAATTTCACAGCATACTTGAGATTTTTATTGGTTCTAATCTAGGCCCTGTATTAGTATTTTTTTTTTTTTTTAATCTATCGCATAATAACAACCTATCACTTAAAATTTGTTGAGAAAATAATATTTATACTATTACTCGTATAGATCGTGATGCGGCTATACTTGTTGACAATGAAGGATTTGGTGAGATTGATTCTCATAATCTATGCGTTGACAATGTACATGTTTTAGAGAGAGCTTAGCGTCAACCAGGCTACACTGCCTTTACTTATTTACCGTAGGGATGGGACCTTGGAGAAATTCGTGAGGTTGTTATTTAAATACACTCAATGATCCGTGTAGAAAGCTTTTATCTTTGAAGAAGAAGACCTTTTCAGTGTTTCTTTCACCCTTTTCCCAATTTAATGATCATTAATTGAAAGGAAATGAGAAGCATCGTTTCGTTAGTGAGTTGTGTTAGTACTTTGGCTTAGTCAAGTCCCTTCTTTTAAGGAGACAAAGTTTTTGATAAAGTTTTAAGGATACGAAGTTGATCATAATATCTACATAAGATTACAAAGGTGCTCTGGCGTGTCCCACACCCATTAGAAAACCAAACACGCGCACATGCACATGCTCATCTACTAAGCCTTTGCAATGAATGTTGAAATAAAAAACGAAGATAAGGACTCCCAACAACAACAGTAAAAGACTTTAAAAGACCGTCTGTTACATGGGAGCAATTTTGTCAAAGAATGTCCTCAAAGCATTGGTTTATTAATTATTTTAAAAATATATTTACAAAAAAAAAAAAAAAATCAATTGATTTTTTTGAGTTTGATTTATCTCAAATACTTTTTTTAACTGAACATCTTCTTTTGTTTTAAATAACAATGGCAAGAGATAGTAGGTTTTAATCTCCACATTTTATTTAGTTAGTGAGTGATTTGATAATTTCTCATTAAAATAAAATGAGATTTTAGTTAAAAAAATACTGAAAGTAAGTCAAACATTTTTTTTTTTTTACAATTTTTTATATTTCCCATAATAATTTTATCAAAATTTTCCTAAAATGATCCACTAATAAATGTTTTAAGAGCACTTATTAACCAAAATTATTATTGATCGTCATGATCCTTCGTTAGCTACCATACCAATATGTCCATTTATTGCCTAGTTAGTCTGGAAATATCCTTCTTCTCGCTATTTTGGCAATGCAATTTTGCGTTCAGCGCATGATTTTAAAAATAATATTAAAGGATATCGTGTTTATTACTGTGAGGGGTGACAGTCCCCATCATGTATTGGGCCACTAGCCGAGGGCCCAATAAGGACAACACAGACTAGGCCTAACCCACGAGTCCACGAGTTGGCCCAAGGAGTTCCCTTAGATCCAAGTGCATTTGCCGAAGAGACCCTGTCAGAGAAGATAAACCGAGTCAGCATCCTCTATCTCAGATGGCGAGGCGTGCCAAGAATAGGGATGGCTCTACATTGATGCCTAGATGGTGAACCACTCTTACTTGAAAAAAAATAATTATTATATATAAATTTTTAAAAGTTTATAACCTTTTTACCTTTTAAAAATAAAAATTTGTAACCACCCTAAATATTTTAGGCCCAACATAATTAAACTTTGGACAAAGTCTGACAACAAACTTGATTGTAAATTAAGGTTACAACTCCACTTTTTTTAAAAAAAAAAATGAATATGAATTTTGACAAATCCACCATTAGAATGCATTTTTTTCTTATATCCTTCATGCTTACAAAATATCAATAAAATCAAAGATTAATAGTTATTGTGGGGGGTAAAAGACCAGGAGGTCCATGTCAATGTCTACATTGGGCCAGGGGCCAGTCCAAGGAAAAACTCCTCCTCGGCCATGGTAAGAACCCTCCTCGGCATGGATGTAGCTGAGAACTAAGGGGGCAACCTACTACTGGTAGTGACACTCCAGATCATTCCATGGAACAGAAAAAGTACTAAAGCAGAAAAGGACAATGGAGAAAATGGAAATGTTAGAGGGAAAAGCTATCATTATTGCATTCAGTGCTTTGTGCCTAACATAGCCATGCTTTTCTGTCTTTACAACCACTCCCAACAACTGGAGGGAAAGGCTGATGGGACAAGTACCTACCCTAGGAACCCCATTCAGGAGGAAGGAAACTACTATAAAAAGGGAGTAGAGAGAGACAAAAAGGGGGGCTGAAACCCCCCCCCCCAACACACCACCAGAGGCACCAAAAAAAACTTCTCGGACCGTGCCGAGGACCAATCCTCTCTGGTAAACCCAGTCCATCTCAGCTTGATCATGAAGAACACCGTGTTAACCGTTGTCCATACACTAAAACCTAACTTTTTTACCCACTCTTTACAAATTCATTGCACCGGGCTCATTGGTTTAAGGTCTCATACATCTTGGGCCTGAGCTGAAAAACGTGACCCTACAATTGGCGCCGTCTGTGGGAAGAGCTTGTGCGTCAGTAAATGCAACGGTTAATCACGGTGGGATCAAGCTCCTATCAGCAGGAGTCCCTCAAGAAGACTATTTTGGCGATGGTACAAGCTACACGAAAGCCTCCCCATTATTTCCAAGAACACACCGTCATTGTCGTAACTCAGCTTCCACTTAGGTCTACACTTCGAAGCGTTGATGACGTGGGAAGAATTGCTAAACGGAGCACAATTCTAGGGGCTTCTAACATCAAATGTGTGCCCTGCACATTTGTCAAGGGGCTAATTCTCGCGGGTCTGGTAGTCCAGTTCGCTGAATTCCCTTCGGAGAAAGAAACCGAGGGCCAAACCAGAATCTTTTGAAGCGGAACCTTAGCTATGTAGGGTCCCCAGACCTCCGGCTTTGAGGAAATTAACGCTCACTGACAATTTTCTAAATTCCCAAGTACTAGACAGAACCAAGGTCTTGCATGGTCCTTGAACTCAAACCTATGAGGAAACTAGCTACTTCAAGAAGGCCCAAGTGCTAGACAAAACCAAGGTCTTGCATGGTCCTCGGACTCAAATCTATGGGGAAACTAGCTACTTTAAGAAGGCCCAAGTGCTAGATAAAACCAAGATCTTGCATGGTCCTCGGACTCAAACTTATGGGGAAACTAATTACTTCAAAGAAGAACCCAAGTGCTAGACAGAATTAAGGTCTTGCATGGTTCTCGGACTTAAACCTATAGGGAAACTAGCTACTTCAAGAAGGCCCAAGTGCTAGACAGAACCAAGGTCTTACTTGGTCCTCGGACTCAAACCTATGGGGAAACTAGTTACTTCAAAGAAGAATCTAAGTGTTAGACAGAACCAAGGTCTTACATGGTCCTCGGACTCAAACCTATGGGGAAACTAGTTATTTCAAAGAAAAATCCAAGTACTAGACAGAACCAAGGTCTTGCATGATCCTCGGACTCAAACCTATGGGAAAACTAGTTACTTCAAAGAAAAATCCAAGTACTAGACAGAACCAAGGTCTTGCATGGTCCTCAGACTCAAACCTATAGGGAAACTAGCTACTCCAAGAAAATCTAAGTAGTAGACAGAACCAAGGTCTTGCATGGTCCTCGGACTCAAACCTATGAGGAAACTAGTTACTTCAAAGAAGAGTTTAAGTGCTAGATAGAACAAAGGCCTTGCATGGTCCTCGGACCTCCTGCTTTGCAGAAACTAACACGCACTAACACCTTCTTAAGCGTTTAAGCCAAATTCAATCATGCCTCGATCCTCGGACCAGATGCCTAAAGCAAGTTGAAGCTATAAAAATCATCGTAAACATGGAAAGGAACCTTAGTACTCGATGATCCCCTTGGCCTGTTCACTTTAGATTACGCGTCCTCGGGCGGTCACACTATTCGCAATGAAGAACATGTGGTTGTTTCCCTGGTTAATCTTATATGGTTAACTTACTTAAGGTTGGCAATGGAGTGCCCTTCAGTTTTGATAGGTTCAAGATGACAACTCCTTACCATCAACGGCGTCAGTTCTAAGTACTATTCAAAAGAAAAGATACCAACATGCCCATCCATAAAGTAATTATTGCAAAAAAAAAAAAAAAAAAAGTACGCAAAATGAAATAAAGTCGTCTTTTTATTAGATAAAGAAGAAATACGGTGTATATGGGCTTAGACAAGCCAATATTGAAAGCTAACTATAAAAAAAAGAAAAACAATCCACGGGAACGATAAATCCTCAATCTTGCTCCAGCAACAATCGAGCAAGTATGGATGGCACTGGTGGTGGAAAAGAATTGGAAGCAGAGGCGACCGATCCTTGACCTTGCTCCAGCAGCAATCGAGCAAGTATGGATGGCACTGGCGGTGGAAGAGAAGAAGAAGCAAGAACGCCAAATCCCCATACTTGCTTTAGCAGCAATCGAGCAAGTATTGCTCTAGCAGCAATCGAGCAAGTATGGATGGTACCGGCGATGGGAAATCCAAACCCGCACACGTGTGACACACGGCGTCGAATGAAAGTCCAAATTTTGTCACACCAAAAATCTGATGCGACCTACACCTGCTTCAGATTTTGGCTGAAGGAAGTGAGACTTCTTTTTTGTCCAGTCGAGGGGGAGAAATATCTTTGGCCTTTGTCTTTCTTGCCCTGACTGGGTCATTTTGAATCTCGGAGACACCCAAGGCTTCTGAAGAGGGTGGTTCCTTCACCCTCACTCTATCATTGACCATTTCACTCCCTAAATCTCAATCACTATCATAGTGGGGATTTTGGGAACATTTGGAGAGTTAAAAGCCTGAAAAACTCAAGGGTTTGCGAATAAAGGTGAATGATCTCCCCCCATGTGTCTTATATAGGGGGCAAACCTGATGGCAATCAATTCATCCAAATCTCCAAGAAGGAATTACAAGCGAGATAAATCTCGCTCAATTTCCAAAGCAGTCTTCAACCGTTGGATTTGCGTCACCTCGTGAAGAGACCTTAATGAAAGCGCGCCTCATGCACCGAAACGGCAGGAACGCGGCTTGGATAAACTAAAAGAATGTCTCACAGCCAGGAACATGCCTCAGGCAAGTGAAGAGGCTCTGGCATTAATGGAGGACAAGATTTGGCAAGCCATGACAGAAGCCCGATGTCACCAAAACCCTCCTCTCCGTTCGAGGAGCCGAACAACAGGATTTTAAGGGGTTAATATGGGGGGTAAAAGACCAAGAGGTCCATGTCAATGTCTACATCGGGCCAGGGGCCCAGTCCAAGGAAAAACCCCTCTTCGGCCATGGTAAGAACCCTCCTCGGCATGGATGTAGCCGAGGACTAAGGGGATAACCTGCTACTGGTAGTAACACTCCAGATCATTCCACGGAACAGAAAAAGTACTAAAGTAGAAAAGGACAACGGAGAAAATGGAAATGTCAGAGGGAAAAGCTGTCATTATTGCATTCAGTGCCTTGTGCCTGACATAGCCATGTTTTTCTGTCTTTACAACCACTCCTAACAACTAGAGGGAAAGGCTGATGGGACAAGTACCTATCCTAGGAATCCCATTCAGGAGGAAGGAAACTACTATAAAAAGGGAGTGGAGGGAGATAGAAAGGGGGGCTGAAACCCCCCCCCCCAACACACCAGAGGCACCAGAAAAAGCTCCTCAGACCATGCCGAGGACCAATCCTCTCTGGTAAACCCAGTCCATCTTAGCTTGATCGTGAAGAATACCGTGTTTAACCGTTGTCCATACACTAAAGTCTAGCTCTTTGACCCAATGTCTACAAATTCATTGTACCAGGCTCACTAGTTTAAGGTCCCATACATCTTGGGCCTGGGCTGAAAAACGTGACTCTACAGTTATGTTATCAATCGAATGTTTAAATTTTGAGTTTTTGTAATTTAGAATTATACATAAAAAATAAGTTTATGGATTGAATAGTAAATAACATCTGATTGGCATGAAATTTGACATGTGTTTTAAAAACATAAATAACATGTAATTCAATTGTTAGATTTTTAAAATATGTAGCCATTTTAATTTGTTTAATATAAGGCTACAACTAAGTTTGTAGCTAAATTTTGTTCTTAAACTTATATCCCTTTAACAATATATATAGACCCTTACAAACAAAAAGGAAAACCCAAGAAAATTTTTATTGAACTAAAATTTTGAAAGATACGTACCTTGTAACATTAATAATGAGACTATCATGCAACAATTTCAAAATAAGAAAAATCGTAAAATGAAATTGAAAGATTTCATGTATTTGGGTGTTTTTTTTTTTTTGCTTTTGTTGTCAATAAATAAAATTTTCTTTTTATTATATTTTATATAATTTAAGTTTCATAATGACTACCCTGAAAGAAATTCCTAAAACCGCTACTTGCCGAGAATACTTCCCAAGGTACGGTAAAAATTACGAGGGACTATCAACAAGTCACAGAGGGCAACGTCAAAATGGGGCAACAGTAACCTCCACTTTAATTGTAGAATGATCAGCCTGAACAGTATCACAAACCCAAAATCTCACTCAGATCCACAAAAGGGGGAAGGAGACACTTGTATACCTATAAAAACTTATAGTATACCTAGCACTATTTAATCTTATCATTACTATTTAATCTTATTATTACGTTTTCAAAAAAAAAAAATCTTATCATTACTATTTAATACTATAAAAACTTTACTTACTAGTATACCTAACGCTAAAGAATATTATTTAATGCTATTTCATGAATCTAAGATTCAGAAAATATGACATTACAATGTAATGTAACACTGCGGAACCAAAAGCCTCCATAAATCAATGGGCTGTCCCTCAAAATCCTGCAGCATATTCTTTGCTTGGAAGTACTAGAACGGAAGCACTAGTTTGGAACTGAAAATGACGTGTTCTTTTTCTTCAAACCAGGAACAAAAAAAATTATTTTTTTGGGACTTACCTATGGAGTATATATGGACTAACCTATTAATATATTCATCTTTTTTCTTCTCAAAAAAATATATATATATTCATCTTTGTCAATCCTGGCTGTCAAGTTTGTACATTGACTTGAATAAATCTTAATCCTTTAAAAATACAAAGACTAAATCTTAATCACATCACTGTATTATGTGCTCAGTGCTCCATTGATCAAGCACAAGCTTGTTTACATAAGTGAACAGAAAAGCTATTCGATATTATTTCTATAACGTTGCTTAGATATAACTCCTACGTGATGGTTACTCGATTTTTGGTTTGTTTCGTATTTGCTGTTGCTATTGCATCTGTAGATTGCAACTCGGAAGGTATGGAAATTATTTATACTTTTGTTTCAGATTTCCTGCAAATTGTGTTGACTCTCCAATTTTCGAAATGGGAAATTTTTATGAAGCAATATCAGGAAAATCATGTTATTTAATAATAAAAATAAATAATTAACCTTGAGACCCTCTTATAGAGGTTGGTATTTGGTGCCATATGATATAACTGTGAAATAAAATCATTTTTGCTTTTATAGAAAGTAGAAAGTAAATTTGCTTCATCAACAGGGGATGCTCTGAATACGTTGAAAACCAATTTGGCAGATCCTCACAACGTCCTTCGGAGCTGGGATCCAACATTGGTCAATCCATGCACTTGGTTTCACGTTACTTGCAATAACTATAATAGCGTCATAAGGGTGTAAGCATTCTTCTCTTTTACCATCTTCTGATTATTTCACCAAGTAGCCTATTGGCAGAATACAAATCCTCTATCCTACTTTTATGACATTTTGTCGCTCGGTAATTTCTTTACTAAATTGGATTAGATGTTTAACAATCGCAGGGACCTTAGCAATGCTGGACTTTCAGGACAACTTGTTCCTCAGCTTGGAAGATTAGCTAATCTTCAATATTTGTAAGTTCATATTCACTTCCATTGTGTTTGATTATCAAGGAAGCTTTATTGGAGAATATTTCACGAAAAGTGAAAAATAAAAGAAAATTAACTTTATACCTTTTCTTGTAGTCTTAAATAGTTCCATCTATAATTCTATTGGGCTGGTTCCCAATTGATACTGAAGTTGAACCATGTGGGTTAAAACTAAAACCTGTTATAAATACAAAATGATTGTATTGTATTTCTTGAATTAAAGAATATACATCAGTGCCTTTATATAGGAGGCATATGTGTACAGTACAAGTAAGTGTACTATACAAGTAACCTAACTGGACCTAAAGCCCATAACATAATATACATTAACAGCCCCCCTCAAACTCAAGGTGGATGTGAGACCAACTTAAGGTTGTCAACTAAATCACGAGTGCGTCTCTTAGGAAGTGACTTGGTGAAGATATCTGCAAGTTGATCTTTGGAGGAGATGGAGAAAAGCTTAAGAGCACCATGGACAAGATGATAACGGATAAAATGACAATCAATCTCGATGTGTTTAGTCCGTTCATGAAAGACATCATTGTGAGCAATATGAATGGCACTCTGGTTGTCACAATAAAGGGGAGTAGCAGAGGAGGTGGACACACTCAAATCCTTAAGAAGCTATCGTAGCCAAAGGAGCTCAGATGTGGTATCAGTAAGGGCACGATATTCTGCTTCAGTACTAGAGCGGGCCACAAATGTTTGTTTCTTACTTCGCCAAGAAATTAAAGAAGAATCAAGGAGAAAACAATAACCTGTAGTGGACCTGCGATCAGTAGGATCTCCTGCCTAATCAGCATCAGAGAATGCACGGAATACAAGAGGAGACTAAGCTGAGTAGAAAAGGCCATGAAAAAGGGTACCCTTCAGGGATCGAAGAATGCGCAGAACAGCAGCATAGTGAGTTGAACGTGGAGCAGACAAATACTGGCTCACCTGATGAACAGCATAGGAGATGTCTAGACGAGTAACTATGAGATAAACTAAGCTGCCAACCAATCGTCTGTAAAGAGAAGGATTAGACAATGGTTTTCCCCCTGAGGGTGTCAGATGCGCATTAAGTTCAACTGGAGTGGCAACAGTCTTGCTGTCAGTGAGTCCAACTTGAGACAACAGGTCAGAAGCATACTTGGCTTGAGTAATATAAAGACCATCTGTGGAATGAGTAATTTCAAGACCCAAGAAATAGCTGAGATGTCTAAGATCTTTCATCTCAAACTGCTAACTGAGAAAATCCTTGAGTTCTTGAATGCCACTGAGGTCATCACCAGTTATGATCATATCATCCACATATAGAAGAAGCAAAATAGTGCCTTTATCAGTACAACGAAGAAATAATGCAGAATCATACGAACTGGCAGTGTAACCCATGCGAAAGATAGTGGAGCTGAACTTAGCAAACCAAGTTCGTGAGGCTTGTTTAAGACCATAAAGTGCACGTCGAAGATGACAAACCTTATTTGATTCAACAGAGAGACCAGGAGGAGGTTGCATATAGACTTCTTCACTCAGATCCCTATTGAGGAAGGCATTTTTAACATCCATCTGAAAAAGATCCCATTACTAGCAGCAGCAACAGCTAAGAAAACACGAACAGATGAGATACGAGCAACTGGAGCAAAAGTCTCTTCATAATCAATCCCATACTCCTGTGTAAAACCTTTGGCAACAAGACGAGCCTTGTAGCGCTCAACAGATCCATCAGAGCGAGTCTTGATCTTATAGATCCACTTACAACCAACCACAAACTGTCCAGGAGGGAGAGTAACCAGATCCCAAGTATGGTTTTTGGTTAATGCATCAAGTTCCTCTTTCATTGCAATCTGCCATAAAGGGTTAGTAGAGGCCTCACGATAGGTTTGAGGCTCGTGAAGTGTAGCAAGGGCAGTGTAACAATGATAGTCAAGTAAATGTGAAGGAATGGATCTTACCCGGGTTGAGTGGCGAGGTGGAATGTCTTGTGGAGGATCTTCAGGCAGAGCAGGAGCAAGGGACCCAAGCTCAAGGTGGGGTAGCTCGTCATCAACCTGTTCATCTTCAACCTGTCTAGGAGAAGAATGAAAAATATCTGGAGAGAAGTCCAAAGGAGGATCAAAAGTATTTGTAGAAGGAACAAGAGACTCATCTGGAAAGATTTCTAAAACAGAGGAGTTAGTCAAGGAAGAACGAAAGTGAAAGAGTTCAACAAACAATCGGTGTTCCCAAAAGACAACATTACGAGAAACACGAAGACGATGAGAGACAGGATCATAACACCTATACCCCTTTTGAGTTTCGCCATAACCAAGGAAACAACAAAGTCTAGATCGAGGCTCAAGTTGGTTGTGCTCATAAGGCTGAAGAAAAACAAAACAAGCAGATCCAAATGAGCGAAGGTGATGATAGTCAGGGGGTGACCCAAAGAGACGCTCATACAGAGTCTGATTATGGATGACAGCACTTGCAATGCGATTAATTGCATGAACAGCATGAAGAGCAGCTTCACCCCAAAATGGGGCAAGAACTTTGGCAGAAAGAAGAAAAGCACGAACAGTGTCAAGAATATGACGAAGTTTTCTTTCGGCTCGACCATTTTGCTGAGAGGTACCTGGACAAGTTAGATGATGTACAGTGCCATAGGAATGTAACAGAGCTTGAAATGCATATTGAGTATATTCAAGAGCATTATCAAATCGAAAAGTTTTGATACGTTTGGAGAATTGTGTTTCAACCATTTTTGCAAAATTTCTGTATATTGGTAAAATTTCAGAACGAGATTTCATAGGAAGAATCCAACTATAACAAGAATAATCATCAATAAAAACAACAAAATCGAGATCCACCAATACTAGCAACAGGAGAAGGTCCCCAAACATCAGAATGAATTAACTCAAAAATACTATTAGAAATGGATTCACTGTTATTAAAAGGCAAAGTTGGCTGTTTTCCTAACTGACATGAAGTACAATCAAAATTTTCTTTATACACAGAACCCAACAGACCCCTAGACACTAACTGTTGTACCCGAGAAGATGGTGCATGACCAAGACGAGAATGCCAAAGTGCAAGAGAAGGTAGGGAAGAAACTGCAGCAGCTGCAGCAGCAACAAAAACAGGAGCAACAGGTGGAAGATGAAGATTGTCCACGGGAAACATTCGCCCAACTCTAGGACCGGTCCCAAGCTCCTGCTCCGTCCTCGAATCCTGCACAATACACCCAGAATAGTCAAAAATAAGGCGATAACCTAGTTCAGCTAATTGTCCCACAGAGCACAAATTATAGGATAGGTCAGGTACATGGAAGACTCCAGGAACAGAAAGGTTAGAGGTTGAAACAAAATCTACACTATTTCCATGCATGGTGGAACCATCAGTTATATGAATATTTAGAGGATGTGGTGCAGGGTCAAGTTTGGAGAATAAGGACGAATGAGGTGTCATGTGATTGCAGCAGGCAGAATCAAAAAGCCAAGTTTGAGACTTACCGGGTAGAACAGATAGGGCAGTGGAAAGAGATGCATTACCAGCCATACGAACAGCCTGAGCTATGATCTCCTGTAGTTCAGTGGGGGAGAGGTTGATAGTGGATCCAAAAAACTGGGACTCAGCTGAGGTGGAAGCCATTGGCGGAGTAGGCTCAGTATTAGTAACAACAACAGTAGATTTGTTGCGACGGTAACAAGTCTCAATGGTGTGGCCAAAACGCTTGCAATAGTTGCAAACCTTTTTGTTGGTCTGTTTGCGACGATTGTTAGAGCCAGAGGAATCACTTGATTGCTGAGGTTGCTCTATGAGTGGAGTAGATGGAGTAATAGCCAAAACATTGAGCTTATTTTGGGCTTGAAGGGTTGCAAGACGAGCTTCTTCTCTAACTAACTCATTCACAGCAATATCAAGAGAGGGAACAGGACTGCGATTTAGAAGCTGACCTCGAATAGGCTCAAAGTCCTTATGAAGTGACATCAGGAATTCATAGAGGCGAAATTCATCTCTGATGGAAGCATATTGCTGAACATCCTTTGAGCATGCCCAAGTTGGATCAGAAAGGTCAATTTGGTCCCAAATGAAGCGAAACTGATCATAATAGACATTGATGGATTGCCCTGGTTCTTGCCTGAGTTGATGCAATTCAACCACTAACTGATATTTCATGGATCCATGAGTAGTGGAGTACCTTTTGGCCAACATATCCCATGCAGATTTTGCATCATCAAAGCTGCCCAACAGATTGGAAATAGAGGGAATGAAAGTGTTCCGAATCCATGTGAGGATCATGCGGTTATGACTATCCCATTCAATCATGCGACCAAGAAAAACAACATCTTCTTCACTTGCTCCCTTGACAGGAATAGTGATTGCACCAGTACAATAATGCCAGAGCATGCGACCCTTAAGAAAACTGCGCATAGCTTAAGACCAAGATAAGTAATTTTTTATTCCCCTCCAATACAGTATTGATGGGGCGAGGAACAAAAATATCCTTTTTATCCATTTAGAGACACAATATGCAAAAACAGACAGCAAAAATGAAATCTACGCAAAAAACTGAGTAAGGAGAACCTGGACTGAAAAAGTCAACCCCGAAAAGTCAACAGTCAACGGTCAACGGCCAGTCAAAGTCAACAGTCAACCTAAAAAGTCAACGGTCAAATCCAGATCCAGAAGATGACGTCAGCAAATGACGCAAGCAGTGACATCAGCAAGCTGTTAGGGCTGACGTCAGCAAGCTGTTAGGGCTGACGTTAGCAATGACATCAGCAAGATAGGTTGATGCACGTGACGGCGCGTGACGGCGCGTGGAGGCGCGTGTCGGCGCGTTTCGGCGAGTGAAAAGAAGCTGCAGCGCGTGTGGCGCGTGACCGGCGGAGCAGCAACTTTGAGAGGCGCGTGGGAGCGCGTGCAGTCTCCGATGGCTGCGAGGCTTCCACGAGTTTGTAGATCGGCACAGGACGATCTCAGTGGTACCTTCAAAAACGTAATCGGAGCAATACTTGCAGCGGCGATGCGAAGAGCAGTGGTCTGTGCAGTGTGAAACTCCTTAACGATGGCGGCTGCAGGTCCGGAACCCAAGGACGACGACTGGATGACATCGGAGGTTCAACGGCGAGAGGCTGCGGCGGCAGTTGTGATGGCGGAAGCGTTGTTAAAAAGAAAGCCACACTAATGAAGACAAGACTGCTAAGAAAAAGTTAGAGCAGTGGCTCTGATACCATGTTATAAATATAGAATAATTGTATTGTATTTTTTGAATTAAAGAATATACATCAGTGCCTTTATATAGGAGACATATGTGTGCAGTACAAGTAAGTGTACTATACAAGTAACCTAACTGGGCCTAAAGCCCATAACATAATATACATTAGCTAAACCAAATAAATTATACATGATGATATGCATATCACTACCTGACTTAATATCTTGGTTATAATATATCATGCTAATTTTCTGTTAGGGAGTTATCTGGCAATAACCTTACCGGAGTCATTCCAAGTGAAATTGGTAACCTAACGAAACTGATTAGCTTGGACCTCTATCAGAATCAACTTTCTGGGGAGATCCCAACATCTCTTGGAAACTTGGTATCCTTAAGGTTTTTGTAAGTACTTATCCAATTTCCTTTAAAGTTTCAACTGCTTAGATAAAAGAGAAGGGGGTGAATTAGAGGAATTTTGTCTTAAACTATGATTTTGTTTTGTTCGCAGGAGATTGCAAAGTAACGAGTTTAGTGGCACAATACCATTAGAGGTCTTTCAACTTGTTCGCTATGGGAATTTGCAAATTTTGTGAGTTAACTCATTCTGTATTATTCCAATTATTTTGTTAGCTTGAATTTGATATTATCATTCTAATCATTTACATCTATTTTCACTTTTATAAAAAAGTTCACAATTTATATGACGTTTATGTCTAGGAAAAGTTTTAACTCTAAACCTGTTTAGAAAAAAATTTCTCGAAACCATTGTGTTATAATTGATAAAATTATCTACAAGTACTTTAAGTCATATAACTTATTTAGTAAGTTATGTCACTTGTTTAAATAATAAACATAAATTGTTTTATGAGTCGTTACATAATGGATTAAAAGAGATTCTTTCAAATTAGGTTGAAAAAAAACTTTGTCATTTATCCTATATAAGCTCGGCAAATAACCCAACAAATACATCATAAATACTTTGATGTTGTTTTACTCAAGTCAAATGAATTTTCAGTTGAGAAACTTTCTTTCTTTTGTCTATTTTTTGAATGAATATTAGATGAAAGTTTTTAATTAATTGTGTACCTTGGTCCTGCTTTTTCTAATGGTAATTGGAATACTATGTTTTTATCAGGAATGTATCCGACAATCAGCTGGTAGGGACTGTCTACCGTACAAATACAACTGGTACACACAATAATTTTCCATTTGCTTATCACCTTTTTAATTCACATTTTAATCCTATATCCAATTCGTGGGTTGTAGGGTTTGCAGTTACTGAAATAATACAAGATCGGGCTCCGAAGTAAATGAGGATTTGGATTACAATACCGTGCAGCTTTTAAATAAATTTGGAATTTCTGAAGCCGAATAAATCATGGCAATAAACCTCTACGTTTCTGTTTTGCATTGAAACCCTTTTTTTTTCAATAAATCTATATAAAGTCGTATACTTCTTTTCTTTTTTGGCCCTAAATTATTATGTCCATAACATAATTGTTTTTTTTATCTCTAATAAAATACCTTCCCTCCCCGTAATTTTTGCAAGGCCAACATTGGTCTATTCTTATTTAGTGATTTTCGGCCGTGATTGGTTAATGCAGGAAGTTCATATCGTTTGCATGGGCTCGCTTTTCGTATCAACTTATGGTAAGTGTAATATTAGGCTAAGCCCAAAACTTATGGACTGAATGATGGTTACCTCTCTGGAGAGCCTTATAATAGTTGAAGGGCAAAATCATAGCAAAACCTTTGATTTCCTTATCTGATTGTTCCACATAATGGTGTGATTCCATTGTTTATGAATGTCCATGGATATAGGAAAAATATTTTTCAAAGTGAATATAAGGGCCCCAGACAACTAGCAAACTAGCAAAGTTACTTTAGGTGTAGCTTTGAAAACAAATTGAATCTCACTGTGGAGGGAAAAGTAGTGGGAAATTGTTGGCCTTTATTGTTAACATATTGGCCAGTTTGTATTATTCAAACAAAAAGATCTTTTGACTCTTGTTCTTCCTTTTTCCAATCTTATCATGGTGATCTTGAGCCCACAGCAAACCTTGCCACTCAAAACTCCTTTTGGATAAAATATGCTGCCTCTTTGATTTTTTTTTTTTTTTTCCTTTTTGCTTTTTATAAGTGGAAGGTTTGGAGGACTCGTTGATCAGAAAGAATATATGAAAATATGACCCTATATGGAATCGATTTGGAAAAGAAGTTTCCTTGTCCAAAATTAAGTGCTTGAGAATAAAATCTTGTTGAACCCAGATAAGCACGATGGATGGTGCTAGGAATACATTAATTTTCTTCCTTTTTTTTCACAATTAATGATATGACAAACAATGATTAAAGCAAAATCGTCACATAGAATTACTATTAACATCACTTTTATTTAATACTATTACTAACCTACAATCTCAACAATTAATAAAAGAGTTTGGTTAATAAATGTTCTTAGAGCATTTGTTAATAGACTATTTTAAGAAAATTTGGATACTACTTTTATAGGAAATATAAAAAACTATTAAAAAAATTAATTACTACTTTTTTTTTCTATAAAAAGTTTTTAAAAATATAGGTAAGAAAGAGTGTTGTTTATAATATAATCTGTTTCACCCTCCCTTAAAAGTTACCATAACTTTTAAGTGAAAAGTAAAGTTTGCTTAAAACTCGTTTCTCTATTTCTAAAATACGCGTTTATTTCTCAAAAACAAACCCCAAAAAATAAATATAAATAAATAAATAAAAAATCTAAGCATCTGTTAACTTTTCTCTAGTTAAAAAGATTGTGAAGCGCCTATACGGCCATACATGTTGAAAATCAAAGATTTGGTCGGATTGATTCTCACGGTCTATGTGTTGACAGAGTAAATGTTTTTACAAAGTGGTCATTAATGGTCAACCAAGCTCCCTTTTTATGTTTTTTACTGTGGGGATGGGACCTTAGAGAAATTCATGAGGTTGTTATTATACACTCAATGATCCGTATAGAAAGCTTTTTTTTTAATCTTTGAACAAGTAGAAGAAGAAGAAGAAGAAGAAGAAGGCCTTTTTAGAGTGTTTCTTCCACCCTTTTTTCCCAATTTAATGATACATTAATTGAAAGGAAATGACAAACGAGAAGGAAGCTAGTGTAGTGTCAAGTGCTTTTGGCTTAGTCAAGTCACTTCTTTTAAGGAGATGAAGTTAATCATAATGTAAGATTACAAAGGTGCTCTGCGTTAAGTGCCCCACTCTCCCACTACAAACATGCACATGCACCAAGTCCAACTAAGCCTAAAGCCTTTGCCTTTGCCTTAGAATGATGAAGTCAAAACTAAGATAAGGACCCCCAACAAAAACAATAAAACCATTCGTTAAAAGACGAGTCTCTCATTTCACATGCCAGCAAAGCAATTACCACTCTACTTTCTATTACTAATGGCCCTATCCATTATTAGTTACACTACCAATATGTCCATTTATTGCGCAGTTAATTTGGAAATTTCCTTCATCTCCACTTTGGATTCACTGTTTTTGTAGTGCAATATTGCGCCCAGCGCATTATTTCAAAAATAGGGAAAAGTTAATGGTTTTAACTTTTTCCCATAAGTTCTCACCCAAAAAAAAAAAAAAAAAAAACTTTTTTCTATCGAAAGAAAATTAGGGGTGTTTGTTTAAATAATGTGAAAATTATGGTTTAAAAAGTGTTGTGAAAATACGTGTTTATATTATTCATAAAGTAAAAAATGTGTTTGGTATCATGTATCAAATAACATATTTCAATGTGTAAAAAAACATAATTGTGTGGTTGGTATGTGTGGAAC
The DNA here is from genome assembly GCF_001633185.2 of Quercus lobata. Taxonomy (NCBI): domain Eukaryota; kingdom Viridiplantae; phylum Streptophyta; class Magnoliopsida; order Fagales; family Fagaceae; genus Quercus; species Quercus lobata. Next base: position 50,627,944 of record NC_044906.1, read on the forward strand.
CCTTGATTGGAATTGAAGAAGGAAGCTCCCAATTGGTAACAATGTTCTAGCAATATTGTTTGTATTTTTTGAAAATACGTGTGAATGAAAAAGTGTGTGGAAATACGTGTAATATTATTTAAAAATTGAAAAGTGTTGCTTAAAATGTCATACCAAACGGACCCTTTTATGTGTTGTCTAATCAAATGGGCCCCAAGATTTTCAACATATTTAAAAAAGTGCCATTAAGCAATATTGTTTAAAAACTGAAAACTAGTAAGAAGAGTTTTCAAAAATAGGCAACGTAACTCAAACACTACTAAAAAAATACCCTTACTAAACGCGTTTTTTTTTAGAATTACAATTTTCAATGTTTAAACATTGAAAACGTTGTTTGGAATCACATACCAAACAAGCCCTTAGTTTTAGAAATGTTTTTAGAAACTTTTCATTGAAAAAAATAAAAATTGTGGTGATACAATCCACAACAATTTTGGGTTCGTTAGACCTAAACCCCATTAATTTGTATGTTGCTAAAAGATATAGCTCACAATGAAAGATTCCAAAAAAAAGCTTGGCTAGAAGACGGTGGTAATAAATGGTTGAGGTAGTTTGTTGCTAAAGATCCGACTACCCAAGGAGGATTTCAGATAGCCGAAATACCCCTTAGGCGTCCCAAGCTAGGCCACCTTTCCCAAATATTAGTTGATGTTTTTCTCTCCTTTTCTCGTGCTTCTCTCCCCTCAAAATGTTCCAACCACCTTCACTGGCCCGTCCTTCTTTGTTATACCCTTCTATTAGTAGACCCATAATAATGAGAAAATATTCTGTTGACATGTGGGTCCCTCTTGTCACGATGCTTAGGTGGCCCTTTAGGTCTAGGCTACTATTCCAATGTGTCGAATCTTATGCCAAGGAGTGGGACCCATTGTTCTGCTACCGAAATGATTTCCTAATTACTTGAGTCTGACGCCAAATCTCATACTCAATTGGGGAACTTTCCCAAGACATTATTTCCCTTCCCTCGGGGACACATAAGGTCTGTTCGGATGCCGTAGAGAATGCAACGGCGTAATCCAACTCGAGCCTCCTGTTTGTGGATGGGCCTAGGATTGGTGGTCCTCAGCCTAAGTTTGGTATGGGTTGAACTTTATCCTCCCACAAAGATTATAGATTATATCAATAATTATAAAAAATGTTATGTCTATAGTCTTATTTGTCATTTTAATATCTACTTCTATGTAGAAGGTATTTGTCAAAATGCTAGCACAAATTTAGGATGAATGAAAATGTTCTCACTCTCATTGAGAGTAGAGCAATCAAATATCTATAATACATTTTTAGGCTTATACATGATGAGATCAAATTACAAACATTTGAATTCCTATCTAATTCCGATCGCCTATTTTGTAGCTTGATGATTTTGATTTCAAGAAATATATATATATATATATATATATATATATATTTAGATAATTATAATGTATTGCTAACTAAACAGCTCGAACTGTATTCTACATAAATCTCAAGCACTTTGCACGTAGGAATATGTCAATTAAGTTACAAGCTCTAAACAATTTTAGAGATAAACTTGATCGTATTGTCTTGATAAGACTCTTGAACATTGATTTGAAACTTATGGTGATCCAATGGTATAAAAATTTTCTTGGCTTCCTAAAGTGGCGTATAAAGTCTGTTTTATCTATCTTAATTGTAATTTGCAGCCCACTTTAATCGATTAGATTAGATTAGATTATAGTTGTGGATCAGCTAGCCCGGTAATTACTACCATTAGCATACTGGTTGGCATGGGAATAGTTTTTTTTTTTTTTGGACCGATTCCAAGCTATTCCCTCAATACAAATTGGTTGACTTATTGTATTGATACTCGAATTTTGCTCCTTTAAAATTGGGCCTCTCAATACCGAATCTGTGTATCAACTAAATATTAAAATCAACGGCCAGAACAGGAACAAAATTATATTGGGAGATAATAAATAAATAATGTCTGCCCGACCACCACAAATATCCAAGTTGCATTATTCGCAAATGCCCGTGCAACTTTATGATTTGTCTGGACTCTAATTTATTTATTTATTTATTTATTTCTATATGCTTTATTAATAAATAAATAAATAAATATTGGTATGAAAAACATTGAAATGCGTCAAAGTGGGCAAGTGTCAGTTTGCAGATGCCTGGTTCTCAATTATTCTGATCTATCAGTTTTGGCTCCGACAAGGTTCAAAAGATTTTTGGACAAAAAAAAAAGAGTTCAAAGGATATGTCTGGATTCTCCCACCCAAATTCCCTTTTCAATGCACGCAACCCCTACTCACTTACATGGTCTGCAATTTTTAAATTATATATATATATATATATATTTTTTTTTAAAAAAAAGCACAAATGGCCAAAGAGGATGGGATTTCATTTGAGAAAGGAAAATATTTTCTTCTAGACTTACTACTAAACAATCTGTTCCCTGAAAGAACATATTAAAATGACCAACGTAAGTGATACAATTTTTTTTTTTTTTTCTTTTTTACAACCATGCATTTTCACATCTTGTCTTCTAGTAAGTGTGAATGGATAAATTACTATCATTTTTATATGGGATCACAACTCATACCAATTTTATTATGCACCAAATACATTAGTAGTCATGGACAATTGTGTCCTTAAGCCAATTGAATTAGAATAATATCATGTAAGGAAAAAAAAAATCAGTTACTGAGTGTAAATTATAAAATGTTAGTCCATAAAATTTTTTATCACCATTTTCTAACCAATTAAATAAAAACATAAAAAGGGGCATGTTTTGGAAGTATTTCATAAAATTTTCACCATAGGAGTTAGGACCTATTTTTTAAAAATAAAGAAAATAAACTAGGTAAGAAGATATCTTTACCTATTTTTCACGTGCCATTAACTATAGTTCTTTCTGCTAGCAGAAATTTTTGTCCCACCTAACCTGACTTTGTTGTCTAATCGCCTCTTAAGCAGTGTAGACGAGGCTTACGGCTGTAGCTTCCCTAGCCATAAGAAAAGTTAATCTCATTCTCTCTCTCTCTTTTTTTTTTCTTTTTTTTTCTTTTTTTTTTAATATGAAATGGTGACAAAAATGTCTTTATTTGCTATATATATATATATATATATGAAACCGCAATCAATGTGTCCATAGCGCTATTTATTACACACAATTCACATGTTCACATTAAAAAAAGTAGAAGATTTATAAATATTTTGTTATATTGCATACATTGCTCAGCTGTCGATTCATACTTTAGAAATTAGAATAGTATGGTTAGCAAATAAATAGTGGTCTAGAGTTTTGGAGTTCCACTTATTCGTATTTCTTGGTGTTTTAATAGGAGATATTTAGGGTTCAAATTCTTATTTTCCAATTATCGAAATATCATTAAAAAAAAAAAAGCAAATAAATAATGTAATATGGACATGCAATGCAATATTTTCTTAATTTAATTACAAATCATATCATTTAATTAGTTTAGTCCTTTTTCACATTCTTTCCTATTGTTTAGATATTTTTCAATTTCGTCATTCAACTTTTCAATAATTGTGTGCAATACAGTTCTAAAATATAAAAATTATTTTCCTTTTAAAACCAAAACATGTACAAAACCACATCACCTACTATCTCCATATTTTGATTCAAATCTTGATATTTCTAAGATATTTAGGGTTCAAATCTCCTCCCCCCATCCCCCTCAATGTATCAACAACAAAAATGCACCAATATTATGCTCTATATATATATATATATATATTTTGAAACTATATATATATATATGCACCAAGGAGAGGGGTTAATTGTTCAATTTTTTCAACTAAAAAGAAATTGTTCAAATCAAAAGTCTAAGGACCAAATTGATATTTATGTTTTGTAAAAAAAAACACTTAATTTATTAATTAATTTTTCTTTTTAATTTTAGAAGTTGGAAAATATCAAAATTACATCATTTCATGAGATAAAACCATAATGATCGAATATAAGTCAAGAAGGGTAACATTTATCACAACATGCTAGCACAAAAATTGTGAACAAAATTATACACTAAAATTCAATTTAGCCCCCTAACCTTTACTTCAATTGTCAGATACAACTTATGTTTAATATTTTGTCAATTGGGTCCCTCACTTTGTAAAAATGAGTCAATCTAGTCCTCCCATCCAAATTTGCTAATAAATAACGTAGTTTATAACTTTTTTAATTAAAAATTAAACTGAAAATATTCATAAGATACATCATTTAATAGATCATATTCTTTGATGAGTTTATTTAAAATAATAATAATAAATATATTCAAATGATTTCATCTACTAACAAATTTTGATGGAAAGACCATGTTAACTCATTTTGACATGGACCAAACAAAAAATAAACCTTAGGAACTAATTTGATAATTGAAATATAAGTCAAAAACACTAAATTGAATTTTAGCCAAAGAATAAAACTTAGATATAATTTCTTAGGCATTATATATTAAATTCTCCAAGTAAATTAAATTATATGATTGTATTAACAAATAAATTACTTAATCGAACCTTAAAAAAAAGATAACATTGTTCCTTATAAAAAATAATATACGGTAGTTTTTATTGCATTTATAAGTACAAAGTAACTAATTAAATATAATGAACTTATTGCATTTATAAATACAAAGTAACTAATTAAATATAATGAATAAAACTAAGGTGTACCTAAATTTTGTCCTTTAGCCAAAAATAAAAAAAAAAAAATTTCCCTATCACTCTACTCACTAGAGTTTCCCATCACGTTAATGATATGGACGTGCACGTTATAGAGCCAAATAATAAGAACAATGACTAATTGACAATACCCAGCACAAAAAAAATATGTATTCAACTTTGCCCACCTCATTAAAACTTTGGCACGCCCGTACCTATAATATTAAAAGTATTGGAACCGTTGTTTTGGTTTGGGTACACAACACAACTAGCAGTCCTTTTAGTTTTATGGGCTCTATAAATCTCCCACCAAAGTTTTGATTCCTTGCCTCCTTGCTAAGAAGAAAGAGGCAACTCTCTATTTCTCTCTCTCTCTCTCTCTCTCTTTATCTCATTCTCTCTCTCTCACACACACATACAAACTGTATTCATAAGGATCTTGACTCCTTGAGTCCCTTAAGGCTCTTGAGAGTTTTAGTCTGTGTGTTATTCATAAAAATCTTAACCCTTGAGGACCCTTTTAAGGCTCTTCTCAAGTTTTAGCCACAGCTAGCTTTCAAGTTTTGCTATTGAAGATGAGGGCAATGTTTCATCTTCTTACTGCTTTTCTTCTCTTATCAACCCTTTTAGCACCTGCAAATGCAAACTTAGAAGGTACAAAAAGAATTTACAATATGGGTATTTTTCATAATGATTTATTTATTTTGAACCTAGCTACTTTTTCTTGGTTATTGTTCAAAATGATTTATTTATATTGAACGTGCTTTTATTGGTTATTATGCTCTATATATATAAGTTCTTAGTGGTTTTTATGGCTTTGAATCAACAGGGGATGCTCTGTACGCGTTGAGGAGATCTGTGAAGGATCCAAATGGTGTTTTAGAGAGCTGGGATCCAACTTTGGTTGATCCCTGCACTTGGTTCCACGTTACTTGCGACAGTGATAATCGAGTTACCCGACTGTAAATCATATATTTTCCCTATAACTTTTTTTTTTTTTCAATGTTTGTTTAGTTGATTGTAGCTTGTGTTTATTTAATTACTTTGACTGGTTCTTTAGCTGTTTTGAGTTTTGAATACAGGTCTTAAATTTGTATCTAGTACTATATTTGGCTGTAAAGAAGCTGGTATTTATTTCAAATGATGGTATATGTAAAAGTAGTATGAATTGTCATAAAGGAAAATATCATATTTATTTATTTTTAATTTCTCCATATGTGGATGTACTGCTTACCTACTCTTGAAGCTAATAGCTCTCACCCGTGAAAACTCAGTCTGATTTGTTAGTAAAGACAAAGGACAACTTGAACTCTTGAGTCTTGACTTTGACCATATTTTCCATATATGCAAGTTTATGAGCTTTAGAAAAGGCCAATTTTTACTATAACTTTACTCTTTCAGAGCTTGCAATATAGTGACATACTTTCATACTCTTCCTAAATTTTGTATTAAAAACACAGTAAGTAATAATTTGAAAGACACCTACATCACCCTTGTGCAACATAAAGAATGAATTTTATTAATATATATATATATATATTTTAATAATTACTCATTGGGAATTCAAGTCATATTTACTTTGGTGGTATGATTTTTTTTTTATAAGTTTTGGTCCGAGGTCCTAGGTGTTTAACCTTTTTTTTTTTTTTTTTTTTTTTTTGAGAAAGCCTAGGTGTTTAACTTTGAATCATAAATTTATATGGAATCTTTATCCATAGAGTTTAATTGAGTATATGATATGTGCAGTGACCTAGGTAATGCAAAGCTGTCAGGCAGTCTGGTTCCCGAGCTGGGGAATCTCGAGCGTCTTCAATATCTGTAAGTACAACTATAATTTTATCCAGTTCTTAATAATATTAATATTTATATCTATCTCAAAAATATCTATCTCAGTCTCACCAAACCAAAAGGTTTATAATTAATTAATTATATATATAAGTTGAAAATTTTTAATTTGCTAGTGATAATTAAAGTCTGATGGTTGCCTCGGCAACACTTAAAAATAAAAATAAAAAGTATGCAAACACTTTTTTTGTTTTTTTTTTTTTTTTTCACAACAAATTTTAGGTGGTAGATTATTACTGGCTGCTGTTAGTGAGAAAAAAGTAATTTAACAAATTGATTTTATTTTTATTTTTTGGGAGAAAGAAACTAAGAACTTTATTAATGAAGATCGGCTATATCAACCTGAAATATAGAATAAATCTGGAGAAACCTCCTCCATCCACACAACATAATTCAAAACATTAACGGAGTGCCAAGCTAGACTATGCGCTAATTTATTACCATCTCTCCTAGTATGATAGTACAGTAATTGATTAAAAGACCTAGAAAAAATCTTTGCATCTTGAATTAGAACCAGTAACAATTTATAATCACTTAAAATTCATTGTGAAAATATCGTGGACATAACAATTCACCCTTCTTTCTTTCTTTCTTTTTATTCAAAATGAGGATGTTAAATGGTCCAATAAATACAAACAAAATAATTAGCTTGTAAGATCTGCTATATGCACAAGTTTGTTGGATGCTATAACTGCGAAAGAATATTTATATTGTCACCTACTCTACCAGCCAGTCGGTACCAATGTAACATCACCAATTGGATTACATATTAATGGATTTGGTGTTAAATTCCTATGGTTCATGATGTATGGTGCTGCATTTAATAAAAATTGAGCTGGTTGGTATTTTGTTCACTATTATGCAGGGAACTGTACATGAATAACTTGACTGGTCCCATACCAAAGGAACTTGGAGGATTGAGAAGCCTCGTTAGCTTGGATCTTTACCACAATATCCTAACTGGGTCCATCCCAGCCTCTCTCTCTAAGCTTTCTAATCTCAAATTCCTGTAAGAATTTTACTTCTCTCTGATCATAAATTATGGTTGGCCCATTATTGTGGGACCAAAAAATTGATATAAAGTTAAACATTCTTTACTGTGAACTGTAAATATGAACTGATTTTGTGACTGGTTCACGTAATGTCCATGCAGGCGATTGAATAGCAATAACCTGACTGGAAAAATACCAAGGGAACTTACCAAACTTGGAAGCCTCAAGATCTTGTAAGCTGTTTATAAAATAAATGCCTGAAATACACTTCTCTCTTTCCTTTAGTTTTTCTTGGCTCTAATAAAGTCCATGTGAATCTTGCAGTGACGTGTCAAACAACGATTTGTGTGGAACATTTCCAACCTCTGGATCCTTTTCTAAGTTCTCTGAGGAAAGGTAATTGATCATTTACACAATCTATTCTAACATTAAGAGAACAATAAGAGCTCTATTTCTCTTTATTTTATTTCAAGATTTAATTTGTGGTTTTAATTTGGATGCAGTTTCATGAATAATCCAAGACTTGAAGGACCAGAACTGATGGGATTTGTGAGATATGATGTAGGAGGAAGCTGCTAATGATGTACCAATTAATAGGCGATAATGTGTTGCCATTCCACCTGTCTAATTTCTCTTTATATGGGACGAGTTTTATGTTTAACTAATATAATTATTACCTAGCATAATTACTAATCACCAAGAAAAAGCCTACTTATATTTAGTGCAGAGATTTTCCATCTCCAAGTTTTCTTTAAAATTTCAACTTTCGACCACCTATTTTTCCATTTTGATGATGTAAATCTATGTATGTTCTGCTCCTTTCTTGGAGCTATCAAGGTGGTTTGGTTTTGTGGAAGCACGTTGTATTGTACCGTTTATATACATATATAGAAATCAATGAAGTATGAACTTTTGGTTCTCCAGTTTGTGTAAGTACATTAAATTAGGTTACCATTAAATTCAAATATATAGCTATATTGATCATTAAGATAAGAATTGTATTATTCTTTTCAAAAATAATTAAATTTAAAACAACCAAGTGTTTGAATTCTGAATTCAGTTGGAAAACTTAATATACTAGATGTATCTAACCCATCACGTAATATTAAATTCGTGATATCCAAAACCTTGTAATTCCAATACAAATCTCTTGAACTCAAGTTATTTTTTTATATTAAAAAAAATAAAAAATAAAAACCTTATAAAATTGTCAAAAATGCAAAAATCTCAAATAATACTAAGCATGGTCTTGCTTGTAAGGCACTGCATAGATTGATTTCTTTAACGCTCTGTTTGTTTCATTGGAAAACCTTCTGTAAAGATAGTTTTCCATATTTTCCAGTGTTTAGTAACACACAAAAAACTGGTCAACAGAAAACAATCTTCAGTCAACGGAAAATCTTAATAAAAATAAGACTTATTTTCTATAGGTTGTTTTCCAAATATTTTTTTTGGAAAACAAGCTCTCTCTCATGGTAAGCTCTCTCACTTTTTCTCTCCTCACATCTTTCCTGTCATTAATTTTGGTCTCTCTTCTTCCATAGAACTCTCTCTCTCTCTCTCTCTCTTCCCCTTTATAACATAATTCTCTGATTATTTTTTTTTCCACTCACTGATTTGTTAACAGCTCCGACTTGCAAAGGAGAACAAATTTGCAGTGGTAATTATTTCATTCCTCTCTACCAAAATCCCAATTCTTTGCTTTGAATTTCAAGCTTGATTTTCTTTTTTCTCTAAGAAATTTTCGGTTTGATGAATTCCAGGCAGAAGTTACTTCTTTTTCGCACATAAAAGTGCAAAAGAAAAATAATAATAATAATAATAATAATTGTAAGGACACAATTTCTAACGACCCAATATGATATTAGGTTCGCACGTAAAAAAGACCCAAACAATATCATTTGTAAAGCGTGGGTTTGAAAGGCTAGGCCTTGGTCACCAAACGGTGGTTTGTTGTGGCGTTCATATAGAATTAAATCGTATTCGCTCTAGGAGTTTTTCTCCTGGACACGGGCTGGAAGGCTCTGGTTTTTGGCCATTTTTCCCAGCCTTTTTCTCTAGATTGCTTACTTTTCCTTTTATACTAGCCTGTATCCCTTATCCAACGTCCACGTGTGGGTTCGACTTTCCAGGACTGATACTTGTCCCATCAGCCCATACCCAGAGTGGTTGGGGGTGGTTGTAAAAGCTGAAGAATATGGCTCTATCAGGTGCAGAATATTGAATGGCAGTAAGGGCAGCTTTTCCTTTGTCCTTGGTCGTTATACTATCTAGCGTATCCTTCTCTATTGACATAGATATTTTAGATTTTTTCCCAAACTGTTCCTATACCGTTTTTGCCCTTCCTTCCAAGGGGACCTCGGATATGCCGAGGACAGAATCATCCTCGGTGGTGTCTCAAGACTATTTGGACTTTTATTACCTATCCTCGGCTATACCCTTCCTCGGCTCGAGCCTTGGGCCCCAATGTAAAAATGGGCCAGGGCCACAAATTATTGGACCCCACAATAGCCCCTCAAAATCCTGTTGTCCGACCTCTTGGTCGGAGAGGAGAGTTTTGGTAATGCCAAGCCTTTATTACGGCTCGTTTAGCTCTGCCCTTCATTAATGTTGGTGTCTCTTCATCTTCTTCTTTCCCATCACCAGATCCATCCTGGTGCTTTTCCTTCTTCCTCTTCTTCTCCTCTTCCACCAAGGAAGGTCCTCCTCTCAATATGGGTGCTACTGGAGCAGAATTTGGAAAGACTTGGAAGCAGAGTTTAAAAAGACTTCTGACTGTTTGTTTGTTTTGTTTTTTTATGGCTTTTGTAATTCATTTTCTATATAGGCTTGTTTAAGCCCTTCATTGTACGCTGTAATACCTCTTTATATTAATAAAAGTCATCATTGCTTTATTTCGTATATTCTATCTCTTCTTTTTGAAATGGTTATGCCGTGAATAGACGTACTACCCTATGACTTCTTTTTTATTTTTATACTCTGAACGATGCTTAGGGCCGAAATCCCAGTTAATAAAAAGACCTTGCTCTGTGCTTATTGAAACTATCCGACATAATAATGCCGATTTGAACAAATGATACTTAGGGCAGAAATCCTTGCTAAGAAGAAAAGAAAAAGATATTATGATGAGCTTATTAGAGGTATCGTGTACAATAAGACCGACCTGAAAATGAGTTGTATACCCCAAACTTGAACGAGATGATGGTTGAATGCTCGATTCCGTGTAGGAAGTAATCATCCGAGGATATATAACCCAAAATGAACAGCCCCCGCAGGTCGCTGAGTAATAAGGCGTTTCGCCATATTCTTAATAACTTTCATAACCTTAACCTTTTCTGGTATTTGGTCCGAGAACTGAGCAACTTAGAATTCTTCTTAAATAGTTGACTTTTCCATAGGTTTGAGTCCGAGGACCATGCAATACCTTGGTTCTGTCCAAAACTTAGATATTTTAAGTAGTTGGTTTCCCCATAAGTTTGAGTCCGAAGACCATGCAATACCTTGGTTCTGTCCAAAACTTAGATATTTTAATTAGTTGGTTTCGGTTTGAACCCAAAGACCATGCAATACCTTAGTTCTGTCCAAAACTTAGATATTTTAAGTAGTTGGGGGAATTAACCCCTCGGCTATGGCGTAAGACCTTGGTTTAAGGGGGATTAGCTCCTCGGCCAAACCCCTAGAACCATCCGTGCTGCTGACGCTACAAAACGTAGCCCCTAGTAAAGAAACATAGCCCCTAGTGGAACTTTACGCTAGAACACTATAACCGACTGCTAAAAATGACAAGGAAACTGTCTCAACCTACCGCCTGCGCCAAAACACAAGTCTTTCCCACAGACGGCGCCAATTGTAAGAACACAATTTCTAACGACCCAATATGATATTGGGTTCGCACGTAAAAAAGGCCCAAACAATATCATTTGTAGAGCGTGGGTTTGAAAGGTTAGGCCTTGGTCACCAGACGGTGGTTTGTTATGGCGTTCATATAGAATTAAATCGTATTCGCTCTAGGAGTTTTTCTCCTGGAGGCGGGCTGGGAGACTCTGGTTTTTGGCCATTTTTCCTAGCTTCTTTCTCTGGATTGCTTACTTTTCCTTTTATACTAGCCTGTATCCCTTATCCAACGTCCACGTGTGGGTTCGACTTTCCAGGACTGATACTTGTCCCATCAACCCATACCCAGAGTGGTTGGGGGTGGTTGTAAAAGCTGAAGAGTATGGCTCTGTCAGGTGCAGAATATTGAATGACAGTATGGGCAGCTTTCCCTTTGTCCTTGGTCGTTATACTATCCAGCGTATCCTTCTCTATTGACATAGATATTTTAGATTTTTTCCCAAACTGTTCCTATACCGTTTTTGCCCTTCCTTAAAGGGGGACCTCGGATATGCGTAGGACAGAATCATCCTCGGCGGTGTCTCAAGACTATTTGGACTTTTATTACCTATCCTCGGCTCAGGCCTTGGGCCCCAATGTAAAAATGAGCCAGGGCCACAAATTATTGGACCCCACGATAATAATAATAAAATAGGAAGAAGAAAGAATAAATGAAGTAAAATATGAAAATTTTAAACATGGTGCCTATATGGCTCTAAATTGCTTTTACATAGGATGATCTTTACTGTAAATTAATAATATTTTTATATAATGAATGATAATTGTTTAGGAAAATTGCATTTGTTAGCAGATACATTATGCAAATACTATGTAGTGATGATATATTATGCAGATACATTACATAAATACATAATTTAAAGTAATATTGAAAACTTGTGGTTGACTATAGTAGACAATTAGTGTACTAGCAAAACGAGTAGACAATTAAAAGTTATTATTATTTGTACTTATTAAAGATGTATTTCCCTATCAATTATATATATATATATAGACAAATGGTTGATATATATATATGTGTGTGTGTGTGTGTGTGTGTGTGTCTACGTATGTATGTACGTATGTACGTACGTACGTACATTATTGTTCATATATATGAGCAAGATGAGTGGTAGAAATCATGAAAATTTGACAACTAATTTTGATTGTATCTATTGTCAAAATTTTAGTATGAAAACCAAATTTATTCTTGGTTTTTTATTTATTTATATTGATTATATTAGTTGGTTTACATAATACACATGTTTTAAATTATATAATAAATATATAAAAAAATTGTATACCAAACACTAGAAAACATTCTCAAGCTTATTTTCAAGGTCGTTACCAAACATCAGAAAATAAGATAGTTTTCTAGAAAATACTCTTTGGAAAATAAACTATTTTTCAGAAAATGTTAATGCTGAAACAAACAGAGTGTAAGTTACAAAAGAATGCGAGACTAACATATGGGTCCCTTACACATGTTAATCTTACTTACGGTGCATGAGACAAGCACAGGAAATACCTTCTTGTCCAAAAGAGCGCTAACTAGCTTTTGGAATAATGATGCTAACTGATAAAGTCGGTCAACTTTGTATTGTCTTTCCAAAATGATTGTCCTTTAAACCATAGCTTATTGGATGATTTGTGGGCTGGGCTAGCCCTGTTCTCTCTTGAAAATAAGAAGAACAAATCATGGCTTTGCTTTAAAAATTACACTCTTTTAACGTTCATGGCTTTGCTTTTAAAAACAAATCATTTAAATAGGTGCAAGGATGCAAAAGCACAATTCCATGTCTTGATGTTTAACCATTCTGATTTTGTATGTCCAAACTTCTAAAACTTTTGGAATTCCGCAAGCAAGATGAGCTAATATTTGCAGAATTTAAATGATTGAAGCAGAATTACAAAACAGAAATGTCGAGTTTAGAACCACAAATTTAGACTACTAAACAGGTTGGTTACTGTTAAAAGTAGAATTAAATTGCTAATATGAGCAAAAAATTTCCTTTAATATCAGGGTACATTTTCTCCTTAGTTTCATGCTCTAAGCTGTAGAGAGAGTGCAGTTGCATGGTGGTACTTTTTCTAAAGCATTCCACGTTTAGCAGGTCACTTACATTGATTGATCAAGTGACGAGGACAAATTGGTTTTCCAAAAAAAAAATTTAATAATAATAATAATAATAAAAGCATTCACACCAGTCTCGGTGAGAATTTAGCCAAATTTAGCCAATAAAACTATTTTAACATACTCATTTGTATATGCCTTCACATCAGGCTCAATACTCTATTATTAAAATATTATTCTCTTACTATTGATTGTTCTCTCTCTGTCTCTCTGTCTCTCTCACAACCTAGAACACCTCACAAAGAAGACAACACCACCATCGCACCAACACCACACCACCATTATCATCGCAGCAACACCACACCAAAGACCCACTCACACCACTGCCAAAACCTTCTGTTTGCTGCTGTGATTTCCCAACCTCTTTCACAACACTACCACCGACCCATTTACACCACTACTGCTGAAACCCCTCTCCCTCTTTGCCTGCCGCTGCGATGTGGGTTTTGGATTTGATGGGTTTGATGTTGGTGGTGGTTGTTTCTAATGTTGGGTTTGATGATGGTGGTTGAGAGAGAGAGAGAGAGAGAGAGAAAAGAAGAATTTTTTTAACATTGACGATGAATGGTATCATGCCTTCAGTGTAGTTTTTGTGTGTTTTTAGCTATATCTTGTTCTGTACATCATCTTTTCTCAAAACTCTCCACCATGAGGCCGTTCAACAGGGCAGCCATTATCACAACAGAAACAAGGGCATTGGATAAATTCCGAGGAAGGAAAAAGAAAAAATTCCACTTCCCATTAGTTTATGGTGTTGATAGCAGCTTTCTTTAATGGGGCAGATTCATGTTGTTAATAGCATAGCAATTATGAATGGGGCAGATTCAAATTTCATGCAACAACAAAACAAGCCCTAAGACTACTCTTGATTTCTCCATCCCTCCTGGGAGTTTTTGAAACATTCAACTCTTTATATATATATATATAGGAACGATTCAAACCCTGGTCTCCTTACCAGACAAAGACACTGAACAACTAAGCTCTTGACATGAAATTCTAGATTCAAGTTGGGGCCAATGCATCAATTGCTTCTTGTTGATAATGAATAATAAATAATAAATAATATGCCCACCTAGAAAACACTAAATTAGGCAGAAGATCAAGAGCCAGGGGAGCCAACATGGTTTGTAAGAGGGAAAAAAAGAAAAAATAAAGAAAGAAAAGAAAAGAGCAATTGGCAATTAATTGCGTGGAAGATACAAAATTTCTCAAATGATGAAAAATATTAGCATTTATTAAACTAATCTACCCCGAGTGCCCGCCCATCAAACGAATTAATTGGTGACTATAACATATGATAAAAAAGAAACAAAAATTATAGATAAAGGACATATTTACATATCTGCAGCTGTACGATATGGTGAAACAATTTGCTCCCAGGACTTTGGGTTGCCAAATCAAAAACAAAAAATCACCGAAGATGATTAGAATCAACCTGCACCTGCATCCAAATTTATCAACACTAAGAAAAAGAAGAATAGGTGTTACACCCATAGCAGGTGGAAAGAGTACTAGACACCCAATAAATTTTCAACACTTACAAACACATATCTTTAGCTGACTAAAGTTCTGAGTATTTGTAATTAAAATAGGTTCAGAACGGGAGACAAAACAGGCAGCTTGTAGACATACATAGGCCGATACAAAGCTTGCTTAATAAAATATCCAAGTCATTAAAGCATGTGTCTCAACATGAAGTTGAAGATGGTTTAAGTGAGAAAACAAGTAGGACTTATGTACTAGAAATGAGTTACTTGAGTTAGTTGTCGATATAAATAGAAGGAACTTAGCTCATTGTATTTTTTAAAGATAAAATTACGTCACAGCCAAAAGAAAGCCATGTTATACAGTGTTCTGATCATCTCATCAAATGCTTACATGGATGTACCTATCAACTACTGTGTCATCAGTTTGTTCTTATGTGTCCCTAGGTGCACTCACGCACACACACACACACATTCATAACTCATAAGTAATATTTAAGCACAATATTACTTAAAAGAATAAGTAAAATAAAGGAACAGGTTTCTAAATTACCTCTAATTTGAACAGCCCGAGTGACAGTCTCAAAACCAAGTTGATGATGGCTAGTTGCTAGAAAGGGTTATTGGTGTCAAAGGGGGTGAAGTAATGACTTCAGTCATCTCTGAGCTGTGAGGAGTTTCCAGGGGCTTGGACGCATTTGAATTCATCGCCTCAGGACTACTTGAGGGAATGGAGAAACTACGTGCTACAGTTTGAGGAGGTGTTGGAAGCGGAGATGCCGCATTTAATACAACTGATTTATTTGTAGTAGAAAGCACTTGATCCCTTGACCCCAAGGGGGCTGAATGTCCAGTAAAATCCTTAGGTCTTGAAGACTTGGGGGTTGAACTTGCAGGGGGCCTTGGAAGTTCATGAAGCTCACTTATTTTAGGTGAGGACAAAAAAGTAGGAGAAGTACTAGGAGAAGCTCTTGGTGAAGTTGATGGAGGTTGAGACATTGGATTTTGCAGAAGAGGTCCAGAATACAAATGGCGACGATCTGCTGAGACAGGCTTTGTAGGCCATGGCTTACTTGTCAATGGACCAGAAAAGGCATATCTTTTGAGTTTTTTTGGTTCGGCAGCAGCACGCGTGTCATGCCATGAAAATAAAAGCCCATCAGCCAAAGGAGGGGGTAACCGAGCAGATGCAGAATTGTTGTTGCTCTCTTTGAGTACAGACTGAGCATTTCTGACAGTGGGTCCAGAAACTTTCTCATGTACTATAATTTTTTCCAACTTATTTGGTTCCAGTGGGGAGGAATGCCACAACTGCTGAGTACGCTCTGTAACAGTAGTCTGTGTTTTGTGAAGCACTGGATTACCTGATCCTGTAGAAACTGAACTCCTTGTATCAACTGGAGTGGGTAGTACGTATGTGTGCAACTTACGTGTTGATGATGGCTGCATCTGTCTTGCCTTTTCAGTAGAATCAAATTTATACTCGGCAAAAAGTGGGGCTGATTGGCTGCTGGGCCTACTACCTCTATAGGAAAAAGAATTCCTACGGAACCTACCCATATTTTCCTGCAAATATGAAAGGAAGCATATGCCTCATAAGTAACCAAATGTTGTTTTCTGAATCTCAAAGATCAAATATTTAAGAAGGTAAAGTAAATGTAATAAATGTCCAGGTCCTGGAGTTGCTTCATGGGACAGACTGCATTATATATGCATGTTTTTCTTAACCAATCCAATCCACTGAAAACTGATTTAGGAAAACAATTTTCAAATCCTCATCCATAAGTTTGACTAGATATGTTATCTGACTATACACATGCATATACAACAGTTACTTTTGTCATCAGATCAAGCATATACAGATTGTTAGCAGAAAATTATATTGCAACAACATAAAAAATTCACTAAATTGCAATGTATATATTGGTAACTGTGAATGAATTAATTACTGACAGATTGGGCTCTTTACCTTCACAGCTTCCAAATTCGCAACCTGGGGAAATGTAATGTCCACCTGATCCAGCAGCATAAAACATTTTATGATTATATAAAAAGTTAATATGAGATCCAACTTTGTGGCAAAATGTAATGCTGCAGAAATTTGACAACCAAAAAATAAAAAATGGGGGCAAATAGTATGGTCACTATCTATTTTATTTTCATATTAGTGCATTGACTGGCAAAAAATGAAACAGTTAATCCTCAAATCATTGCAGAAGCTTTTCACTACGTCACAGCACAAGAGTCTAAGAATCATAAGAGAGATTAAAGCATCTATGCTATCATATGCATGGCATAGAAGCTATCATTAGTTAGTATATGCTCGTATACAAAATTATTGTATGTGTAAGTACTTATACATGCTACCATTTTTTTTTTTTTTTGTTTTGTTTTGTTTGTCCAACACTTCTAGATATATTTCAAAAGGTGAAGAGACAACTGTTTAGAATTTCTCAACCAGAAGCAGAAGGAAATAAAGAGTCACCTCCATTGGGTTTTGTGTCGTAGAAACATCGGGCTCCTGATCATCTTGTCGATAATCAAAACTCAATTCCCCATTATCACGCACATCGTTGTCGTCGTAATCCTCATCATCCTCATCGTCATCATCATCCTCATCTTCTTCTTCATCATCGTCGTTGTCATCATCCTCATCATACTCCTCCCCATCATCAAGTCCACTGAACTGGTAATCAATGTGTTGCTGTTCAGTTACCAATTTCACATGCGGTTCTACTGCCTCAAGAGACTTAACTGCCTTCTTGAAGAAGCACAACTGTTTTCAAACAAAAAAGAGAGCATTATGCAATGTGAAGAAAGACAAAGTTTTAAAGAAACAGACAGTCAGAGAAGAAAAATGGAAAACCTGAGCCGCATGGTGGCGAGCTGCCTGTGTAAGAAGACTTCGAGTCTGTCCTTGCTTTAGAGATTTCAACCGGAAAACAAGCAAGGTTGATTCTTCATCATACTCATCACGAGCCATTTGTAACTGCTGCAAAGAAAAACTCTCTCCTTTTCCACTTTTCGATCGCCCTTTCTCTCTCTGTCTTGTCATCATATAATCATATACATCTCTGTAGATCACATACCAAAATTAGAAGAAATTAATTCCCCATTTATATATGTACACACACAAACAAGTGCACACATTTATGAATGTGTGTTGGTGTATATTTATATACATAGAATTGAGAAGGTATAAAGTTTTGAACCTTTTCTCATCACATTGTCGCTTCATTTCCTGCATCAATATGAGAAGGAAAACCTCATTGACTATTATTTTAAATGGCCAATAAAAAACATTAATGCAATTGAGAAGCAACAAATACAATGTCCAAATTCAGCCCATGGAAAACTACGCATTTGGTACAGATACTCATATTCCGAAAAAGAAAGCAATCACTAGTAACAGAAATTTACAAAAAAGGAACAACACCACCAAAAAAAGAAAATTTAAATCCAATTAGTCTTAACAATGCAATATTTAGTCAATAACACTAATCTGAATTTTTATACATTTAAACAAGGCTTGAAGGACAATTTGCAAAGTAAGCCTTTTCAATATCAGAAGCATCTGAATTCTTTCAAGGGTTCAATGGCTCATCAAAATCTTTTGTATGTCTCTCCAAGAAAAGGTCCATTGGTTGGTAGCATACTTTGGAATGGATAAGCACCAGCATTACATAGCATTTTTTTCTTTTTCTTTTTTTAAATTAGAATTACAAAGCATTGATCAGGTCCTATCCCCTTTATAATAACATGAAGCTCTATTGTAGCACAAGGTCCCCTAAATGGTGCATTTCAAATGACAGTTGATCCTTTTTTTTATCAGCTGGTTAAGCTGCCATACATTTATGCTACCTCTAATTAATTCCTGGCTTTACTGTTTACACATTGAGATTAAAAGACCAATGACGCCTGCCCCACCTAGGTTGGACTAGCCATTGTGTTCCCTCAAGCTCAAGTATGGTTCCCTCTTTTATTTTCTCATGTTAAAGGAGAGGTAATAGAGCCATTCATTGAGTTGCCACTTCCTTCATAAGAAGGAAGCTTCAGGTTCTGTCTCCTTCCCTCATTGGTTCTCTCTACAATCCTCTAGTCAATCTTCCAAGTTTCAGTATCTAGGATACAAAACAGCCAGATAATGCAGAAATTATGCATATCACAAGAACAAATATAAACTTGTCATAAGCTGATTAGATTAAAGAACCCATATGAACAAACCTCAACCGTTCGAAGTTCATTAAGAAGAGACTCTGATGGGATTGTGACTGTCTGGAATACATGAGAGCGCTGTAATATGCAAAGCAATAACTCATTACCATGGAAAAATCAAAGAGAGATTTCTTCAATATTTTACAGATAAGAATAAGGACTCACATAGCTATCAACAAGTTTCTGCAATTCAAACTGTATTTTTCCTAGCATTAGCAGAACTCTGCCTGCAAAAGAATAAAAACAACTAAAGATTATTTCTCCACTGATTGGGATGAAACAACTACAATGTAATGGTCTGCTTTTCTCTGAAACAAATTTAAAAAAATTTAGTTCAAGTAATATCTATGATCAGAATCAATAATCATCTTGTGTGTGAATTACCATGGGATATGCGGAAAAACAAAAATTAAAGCAGTATGAATTCCTATAGAACTACACAAAACCAAGTTTACTTTCTGAGTGTGATAACCACATAAAACTGCAAGTCAACCTCGTTGAAGTCATAATGTAAAATAGCAACCCAACTAGGAGTCTGTATGGCTCTGCATTAAGCAGGATCCTTAAGAGCTTCATATACTGTTCATGCTTTATAAACCCAGCACTTTAAAGCACTGTTCACCGTAATTTGCCAAACGCTCTAAATGCTAAAGATATTTCAAGTTAAAACTCTACATTGCAAAAGCTCTGCCACTAAATCTTTACAATTAGAGCTCTACTTCCTACAACAATGCCAAACAGGTACTAGGAGAATTATATTCTAAAGAAATCAACGAAATTAGTTGAGACATAAGCTAGTGTTTCTAAACTTCAATATTAGTTTTGAACAAATTTTAGACCAAAACAAAATCCAAAGGCAACATTAAAATCTTGCCTACATGGTGGTGTGGGCCTGGGGTATGTCTTATTTTCAAATCTTGCCTACGAAAGAAAAAATAAATTAGTTAATAATGTTTTCCCTTGACTTACCACTCTCTTCATCATCATTATTCAATGCAGTTTTCTCAAGAAGACAAGCACCCAATTCCCGCAACGACTCTGAGAATTCTGAAAAATAAATGGGATTACATAAGTATACTACTTGAAAACAAGACATCACACACTAATTCAAATTTTAGTATGAGAAAATTCACATTTCATCGTGCTAAAGCTCAAATTCAAAACTTAAAATACTGTGGAATCATGGAATCAAACCATTCCCATCATCATTTTACAAACACAATTAACATAAAAACTGTCATACCCAGTGCACAAACCACTTTTTATGAGGTCTGGGAGAGATGATTGGTAAATAGCCTTACCCCCAAATTTTTTTTGGAGAGGCTGACTCCCAAAACTCGCCACATATGCTAGTTCATAATACTAACAGCCTCCAAGGAAGAAAATAAATAAAATAAATTTGGCGTTTCTAGACATAAATTATAGAAAATTCAAGCCATTTTTATACAACATCCCATGATACCCATCTTCAAGCTCTGTTACGAGACCAAATCTCCAAAACTGATGTAGCTTTGCTCTAAGTCATGTATTAATACTAAATCTTAGGTCTTAAGGAAAACTTAAACTCTAGTGAATGTCATCCTAGCAACACACTACAATGTACTGCAACATCTACCGAAACTAAGAGGGCGAAAAGACAACGTAAGGCAACTATATTATCAAATTCATTAGTAGCAACCAACAAGACCACCACCCAGCCTTGTAAATGCATTTTACAACTAAACTAAAATCGGAGCAAAATCCATGTTAAATCAAAACCCAATTGCCAATTCATATCATCGTGCTAATAGATAATGTGCATCCGTAAAGACAAGCATACAGTGATCATTCCCTTCTCTACTGCATTTCTTTAATGATACACACAAAAAGCATATCCGACGCTCAAATAAAAAACCAAATGAAGTCATGGAAGTACCATAAGCACTGTTTGCAGTTGCCGCAGCCGCAGAAAGTAAGCTGTCATAGCAATCTCTCATATCCTGCATATCCTGCAACCAAAAAAAAAAAAACACTATAAAAGAGCATCTATATTTCTATATGTCATAAAAACTTGGTTCTGTGAAAACAAACAAAGTTCCAATCTCAACCAAATCAAAAATTGAATTCGTTACAGCAATTCATAAAGCCCTAGAATTTGGGGTCAAACGCTGAATTTAGAAAAAAGTAACCAGTCAAACTGAACGGCGTACAAAGAGAACAGAAACCAAAAGAAACCCTAGCAATACGTTTGGCTGCTGAGAAACCATAGGAAAATGAGAACAAACCTAAGGAATTCACAACAGACATAGTCGGAAATACGAAACGATTGTTCCGATATTCATACTTCCATTTTTTTTTCTTTTCTTTTTTGTTAGTTTCTCAGCAACCAAACAAAACACAAACAAAGAAAGAAAAAAGAAGAAGAAGAAGAAGAAGATAGCGGACCTGAGAAGCCTGAGCGAGCTCGTCCAATTTTGGCAAAGGCCGAATATCTCTTCGCTCCTTGGAATCGTTTTTGTGCAGACCGAAACCTCGCAACTTTTTCAGCGAATTCATCGCTTTCGTATCGAGCTCTGCCAATTCAAAACTCAAAGCCTTTCTCTCTCTCTATCTCTCTCTGTGTCTCTGTGTGTGTGTTTTTTGAGCTCTGCCAATTCAGTAATTGAAAAAGCGTATTTTATGAAAAACAAAAAAACGAAGAAAGATTCTCAAAAATGGAATAAAAAACCAAATAATATTTTCTTCTTCTTCTGCTTCAGCTCTTCCATTCTATTCTTTCTATATTATGGTTACGTTAGGAACAGAGCGATGACCATCAGACTATGATAGTTTAATCAAACAAGTTTTTTTTTTTTTTTTTTAAATAAAGTATTTTATTATTTTTCAATTCCTTTTTCTTTTTCTCATAGATAGACTGGTAAAAATACTAAAATTGAAACACTTTTTGTTTTTACTTTTCGATTTGTGTATATATATAAAATCGAATGCAGCGAAAATTTAGTAGAGTTTTACCGGTGTCACGCATTATTGTTGAGTAATCAATGTAATTTGGCCACGATCTCAACCTTTTTTTATATATAATTAAAAAAATAGGGTCTTCGGGGTTGACTAATCGATCTCACGCCACGTAACAGTAAGGATAATATCACGTGTTTTTGTTTAAGAAAAATGTTACGTTCACAACATTTTCACAACAAACCTTAAATGACAGATTGGCAAGAAAGTAATTTTAATGGTAAATTTAAATTAAAAATCGTAACAATCTATGACTTAAAATTTGTAATGAAAATATTATAAACGTGTAAAATAATTTCTCTTTGTTCAAAAATCATCATTAGAGTTCAGTATATTTTTATGGTGTTTAATTCATCTACTTTCTCCAACCACTTAAATTGCCCCATAGAGCACTTGCCATTCTAGTCCAGCTCACTTTTAAATTTCATGTACTAGACATCATGTTTCTTGTATTTTAATTTCTTGCCTCGTAAAAAAAAAAAATTCCCATTTGAAAATGTTATGGTGGTAGGATTTTTTTTTTTTTTTTTATGTGAGGAAAAAAATTGAATCATTGAACTCAAAAATTGGTAAAATTAGATTAGGGTGGGGAGAGAGTGACCTTTGTTTTTTGTTTTGAATGAGTAATCCAATAAATTTCACACAAAAAAATATATATCTAAATAACAAAATTAATTTAATAAATTTTGGTAAATATCTTTCTATTCTTTTTTTGGGCCTTTTTAATTTAAAGGAGTAAGGTACAATTTATTTGTTAGTATAAAACCGTGCCACCGATTTGCTGAAAAATAAATCTTATATTTGAAACAGAAAAGTTTGCATCAAAGGTACATGAACCATTGGTTAAGATGAATTTCCTGGCATTTGCATGAACACGCTTCTTAACCCGTCCCTTAAGAACTGCTTTACCTTTACACATAATAAATTTGGTTGGCCTTCAAAACAACTAGTGAGCAGGCACTTTCGATTTTTGATACCCTAAAATACAACCCAATTGAGATGTCGACTTGTGGTAATAAGACAAGTTTGATAAATCTTCTCTTTAAGTTAATGCTAAACTTTGTCACGCGCTTTTTATTACACACACCTTATGAAATTGTGTTTTTAATTTCTATTAAAATTGTGAAATGAAAAAAACACGATTTCACAATTTTTAACTAAAATGCATATGTATATTCACAATAATTACCCGTGTGTGATAATCATTACCCGTGTAGTAAAATATAAAAAGATATTGTTTATCATTCAAGGACCACAATGTTGACCAATGACCGCTAATTAAAAGCCCAAAGGCTTTTTCCCATCTATAAAATTATTTTTGTTTTACTACCTTTCTCATTCAAGATGGCAAAGTAAAGTACGCAGTAGTGCTGCGGAGATGGTGGTAGTTTTGCTTTTTTTTTTTTTTTGTGTGTGTGAATGGTTTTTTTTCTCAATTAACGGTGTCCAAATTCAAAAGTTTCTGTATGGTGATGGTCCCATAGACTATTACAATGGAAGAAGACGAAATTCCACTTGTAAGAACAAAGTGGGAAGGCACAGACAGACTTTGTCTGGTCAAGTCAACAAAGCGTGTTCCGTGAGGCCTAAGTTTCTCTCCCTCAGTCTCCGAGTATTTACTTCTACACTTCCTTCATCGCCCTATGGCGGCCATCTAGAGGTTCCAATCAGTTTGTTGAGGGTGTTTAATTAATTATTTGGGATGTGGACCATCCTAATTCCTAGTATAGATTTTCACTACCATGCCTATAAAGTATAGATATGATATGATATGCCATCTAATTTTTGGCACGGTGGAATGTATAATATCTAGTTAGGTACTTACGACTTTAACCTTAGTAAGTTGGGTTTCAATCTATGCAAGCAAAAGCCCAATTTTTTTTTACCGTGGTCTGTGGGTTTCAGGTTGGAAGTAGGAGAGCCTTGACAAACTGTACACTTTGGCATTATCAAGAACTTCAAAATCTTATTTCATATAGTTTGCAATCGGCTCCAATATCATTTGTAGGAACAACATGCTTATTTGCAATTTCAAATGTAAGATATTAATGGCTTATATAATTCAACCTGCATATTGGATTGAATTATACTTACAAGAAAAGTAAAACTTTTGTGTTGGATGCACTTCCACACACAAAGGTTTAAGAATAACCTTTTATAAAACCTTTCATTTTTAATCAAATAAATAAGAGATTAAATTCTATAAGGATGGGAAATTTTACACCCCTAATCCCAACATGCCACATCATCTTATCATATATTTAAGAATAAGCACAATTACACTCAATTAATTCTAATACATATATATAAATCCAACCAAATTAAGAGTTTATTGAGATATTATTAAGTGTGATAGATGTATTAAATTTTATGTAAAAATTTAATGTGACAATCTCTTATTGAATTGTGTAAAACATGGGTTTTACACCTCATCCTTACTAAATTTGGACTGAATCAAAAAAATCTCAAAACAAGCGAAATATGTGTTTTGATAGTGTGTTAAATAAGTCATTAGCTTGATCAGATAATAATAAAATAATAGATTAGCTAACAAAAGAAGCTAAGTACAACTCAGCCAAAACCAACCGTCACAAACTACTACAAAAGCCCAAGAACAAAAACTATTGAAAAGAGAGAAAAATAAATGGGCCAAGGCAAAATTTATCCAGATTCACATACATGAGATAAGACAAGGCGGAGTGAGGCGATCATGTGTGATAAAGATAATACTCATGTCCACTCTAGACCTCATATCTTAAGCTATCAAAGGAAGTTCACAGTAGTTTATAAACACAAATATGAGTACTTCCTATCCAATGTGGAACTCACAGCAAAGACCAAGTGTTTGAAACATACTCACACCAACAATCCTTCACATGTTACAAACAAGAAACTCAAGAAAACATGCATCACTAATGGTACTAAGGTTTTAACATACCTAGGATAGATAAGTATGAACTAGATTAGTCATGGTGAATTAGATAGACCCTTTTAATCAAGTCATTAGGTATCTTAACTTATCATCCACATAACTTTCTTTACTAAGGTTAATCTTTAAGTAGGTTGGCACCTTATACAAGCCATGCGCCCTTGGGTTTCATAAGATTTCTAGAGACCTACCTAATTGTCTCACTAAAAGCAACACCACTTACACTCTTACATAGGTAGCATTCATCAGGAGTGCATGTAGTTAACACCCCATCCCAACAGGTAGGATTATGGATCCATTAAGAGCTTAAAACTCATCCTCAATCACTTTGCAACTTAGAATTGTCTAACTTTATTGGGATGGACTCATCATTAATCTCCTTAAAGAAAGGGCAAAACACATAATAAAATAACAATGATTTCACAAGGATCACTAATGACTTATACCCATTTAGCTTTCTTCATGATATCACTAATCACATAGGTTGGGCACCAGCCACAATGTCATAGTTTGGGTATCAATCATATCTCCCTCAATATTTCACTCACTAGTGGCTTAGCCTTTTTAATAGTGGTTTGGTCTAAGGATTGGCCAAATTTCTTTTTAACCTCACAAAGTCCAAGACATAATGTCATTATCAATAAATTGCTTCACAATAATTTGCATATCTATTTAAAATAAACAAACAAATGATATAAATAAATAAATAAATAAAACAACAACAAAAACAACACCAATTTGCTAGATCAAAAGTGATTATCTATTGTATTAACTAAGAACTCTCATAATGGTTAGTGATGTAAAGAAACTTCATTGGCAATCTTGAAATTTTTTCCAGGATTTTTCACTTGAAAAAATTAATTGTTGTATGATAAGAAATTGGAGCATCTATTTTTAATTTTGTTTGTGTTTTCATAGATTTGGTTAAATAGTGTTTGTAATAATCAGCATGCTTGTTTATATGTTGCAGCCAGGATATGTTCAGCTATTGAAAGAAAAAACAAAAGAACAAGAGCAATGTTGTGAGGTAGTGTATGAGAGAAAAATTGCTAAATAGAGAAGCAAAGATGACCACCGCTATGCAGACAAGGACAAATTTATGACAAGTGCTTACAAAAAGAAACTTGAAGAGCAGAGAAAATGGATGTAGGAAGAGGGTTTGCGTGAACGCAAGAGGCAAAGGAAGATGTACGTCTAACTTTTGCCTAATCATGTTTTGATCTTACTCAACTGGTGATTAACTTATCATGGTTCTTGCTTTATGTTACTTTACATGTGTTCTATGGTTCAACTTGAAGATTGCCAGTTTAGAACTTTAGATTATGCATTATTTCTTGCATGCTATACTAATTCTTTTTTATCCTGTTTACTGCACATTGGCATTTTCTTTAGGTATTTCTTAACTTTGAATCCTTATTAATCATTTATATTTGTGTTGTTGTTTAAAGGTTACAAAGAAGAGTGACTTGAGTGATTTTTTTACTTCAAAATTGGAAAAAATGTTGCTTTCGGTGCAAAAGATGTTGAGGTGAAGAAACCAGAGACGCAGGTTAAGTCAAAGAAGCCACCGAAACAGGCCGAGTCAAGGGAGCTAGAGAAGCTTAAATTAAAAGGCTCTGATGATACATCAGATAAAGGTCATTCACCAGATGCACTATATTCACCTTCGGAGGTTTCAGGCATGGAAGACAAATATCCTCAGATGCAAAGCCAGTTATAAACAGTTCACAATCAGCAGAACAGCCAAAGCATGACCATCTTAAGAAGTGCCCTGGCTGCAGCTAGAGAACGCTTTTTGGTACAGAAGTGCCCTGGCGGCTCCAGGATTATTTGTTAAGGGGTCAATAAGAAACATAAATTATATAAAATTTAAAAATAAAAGAGAATTTGAATATATCGACATTACAAAAAACAAAACCCAAAAAAAAAAAAAAAACAAAACAAAATACATAAAGTTTTACAATTGTTTTCTATGATGTTTCATATATTGAAATTGTAAAATGATTTCTTTATTATTATTCCTACGAGCTACATCTTTTTCAATGTACACAACCAAGCAATCATTCATCCATTGATCTTCCATTGATCCATTGGACTCATTAATTTTTTTCCCAGATTTTAAATCAAACTTTTTTTTTTGAATAAACAGTAATACTTATTAGAACACATACGAAAATAATAATAGTGTTTTAAACCAAACTTGGTTTGTTATTGAGTTTTTTTTTTTTTTTTTGTTTAAAAATGCTAAGATATTGTTAAAAAGATCATATATAAACTTATTTTAGCTAGGCTGAAAAAAAAATCCATGATCAAGGTGTTCAAAATTTTATTTTAGAGAGGTCAAAATATATATATATATATATATATATTTTTTTTTTTTTTGGTGGCCAACAGGGGGTTCATTTGAACCCCCTGGGCTCCAAGTAGAGCCGCCCATGAAAAAGAACAGTAAAAGCTCTATCTTGGAGCATTTAAATACAAATTTTAAGAACTAAAAGTTTTTTTTTTCCTTATTGTGATCTGGAATACCTGTTAAACGTTCTATCAGGAGACAGGAGCAGATTGTGGTTGCCATGTTTGTTGTGTGCACAACCTTTTTGTTGTCTTTGCATCTTGGCCTCCCCATCAAGGAGTCTGTAAGTTTTACGAGTGATTTTATGTCTAGTATCAGGCTTAGCAATCAAGAAGTTGAAGAAAGAAAAGCATGAAAAATCAAGGTCTTGGTCTCTGTTGTTTTATTCCAGAACTGATTTTATCAAACTTGTCTAGGAAGCACCTTGTAGGCCTGTAGCCAATGACCTTTGATGCATCTCCAATATTAAAAAAATTATTCGGAAATACTGAGTATTTTTTGTTTTCTGTTTTTTTTTTTTTGGCTAAACTTTGTGAATTCCAAGAGGCAGAACTGAGGTATATGAAACTTCATATTGGGATAGAATATATGAGTTCATTTTTGTCTTCTCTCCTTACCCTTCTCCTTCTTCTTGTCTATTCTATTTTACCTATTTTTTTCAACCATGTGAATGGTTCGAGTCATGTTTTTCTTTTGTCAAGTACTGCTTGGAAGGTAACCTCACAGGAAATAAATTTCGCATGAGTGGATGAGACTTGCAACTATGTTAAGGTTGGATATGTTTTATCTAATGAAGATGCATTTTTACTTTTGCTTTCCTTCTTGTGCCGGGGCTGGATCAATTTTTACTTTTCACCAGAATGATACTTTTTTTAAGTGCTTTCTACTATGATTTCATTGATTTGGTTTGCTCAAAATAACTGCTACTTCTAATATGACACTAATAATAGCTGCTGACTGGAGATGGACTGCCTTTTCTGGTCTGCTCATCAAGTTGTTCATCTTTTTCATCTTCTTTTTTAACATTTAACTTTGTTCTCTGTTTTGTGAATGGAGCAGGTTGATTGTTACAAAGGGATATACAAGTGTTAAAGTCTGGCCAATGTTTTGAGGCTTATGAGTGGTGCTTGACTATTCTTTTGATCCCTTGAACCAAGACCACGATGGGACAAAAGCCTTGGAACTTGCGGGCTTTGATTTCTTGGGCCTTGCTCCTGAGGGCGGCCGAAGAGTTCAGTCTTTCTTAGTGCAAGCAGCAGAAGCTCTTGTTGAAGGTGAGATTCTTTGCATTCATGTCCCATTTTTACTTCAGCCTATTCACACACAATATAAGAATATAAACCTTAAGATGTAGTGTTCTAGAATCCCTTCTAATGTGCATGAATATATGTCTACATTTTATCACCTACAGCATGTCATGGATTCGAGTATGGTATGAAATTATGAATCACTTATGTTTATTCATTCATCCCTAGGAAAGGGATCTTCACACAAATGTACTTCTTGGTGCGATAGCAACTATCTTCCATCCAAAACAGCATGTCATGGATTCAAGCATGTAAATTCGCCTCAAAAAAAAAAAAAAAAAAAGGTTGGTGGGGTGAGGCTACCTACCAATGACCTCTTTCAAACTTTGCAAAAGTGAGAGTTTTGTACACTTAAGTAGAATATTTTTATACTTTATTCTTAGAATAGAGATCTCCACATTAATGTACTTCTTGGTCCATAAACTTCAATCATAACCCAGAATTTGTCAGGTGCAATTGAAGCTTCATAAAGCTTATGATGTGTTATTCATGTTACTGCCTTGCTTGAACTCTTGTAAGAAAAGATTGACTTCAACAAATTTCAAAAAAAAAAAAATTTGTATTAGCAACAGAAAACTAATTAAGTAGGTCTGATCAAGGAAATTGTCTTGTGAATGATATAGTATTCCTGAGTAAAACCCATATATTTTCACCACCTTACCTGGAACTGGAAGGCTAAATATCTCAGCTAAAAAATAATCTCTTCGTTTTAGAATCTTATCTTCTTCTTCTTTTTTCTTGAATAATGAAAAAAATATTATTAATAAAATGGAAAAAAGGGAGAAGAAAAATAATCTCCTAAAGAAGAGAGCAAAAACAAAGCTCGGAATGGTGGGATGGGAATCCTTCCCTCCTAATTACAACCGTATGCCCACCCAACAATGAAGTGGGCAAGGGAGTCAGTAGATCTCAGAACAAGAGATGCTATCCATTACATTTAGAAGGGAAAATCCTCATCTTTCAAAACTTGGACCACAATGATTGCAATTTAGCTCCAGCCCACATCTTCTTAGTCGAAACTCGAAACCAACACCACCTCCACATTATGATCTCTACACACCATAGCCAGTCACATTGAGTAATTTTCTCACAGCCACATCAAAATTAACCTTTACTATTCACGGCCACAACGAAGTCCAAAAATCCAAAGAAATATTTATGTCTAATTGTTTCCCAGGCCGATTTATGGGATAAGTATACTTGTAGGATGTCTTGAGCAAGGGAGGTCAGATCAATCGCTTAAAAACTTTTAATGGCCATCCCGACAAAGATAAAACTTTTGAGGGCTATTCCGACAAAGACTGCGCAGAAATATAGCTTGGTCTTTGTTGGTGGTTCTATTGCTCGTACCATAATCTTTTCCTTTAGGTATGGGTTCTTTTGTTCTACTTACCGTACATCAGTTAATCTTATTTTGCGCTTGAAATATAGCATATACAGATTTTAAGCATATTTCATTCTTACTTGTTAGAAATTTAGACCTCCTAAACCATCGGTATTAAAAAGATCACATCTCTACGAAATGAATCACAAGCAATACGCCGCGCTCGACAATCTTTAAGACCAGAAGATCGTTATAGATTACAAAAACATAAATCCCGTACCATCCAATTATTGCAATTGCACATAGAAAACGTTTTTTTTTTTTTTTTTGGGGGGGGGGGGGGGGAGTGGGTGTGTTAAAGACAAAATGTTAACCTTGGCATTTCATGACATTTGATTCTTTGCCTAACAAAGAAAGGTTCATTAGGCTCTGAGACGTAGTTAAGTGTGTTGCCTACCACAATATGCTCATAGAAATGGTAACCTTGAACTTAACATGACTGACTAATTAACATCATCAAAGGATAAAGATTGCAAAAACTCCAAACTTTATTGTTTTTTTCTTTAACACCCCACTTTATCATCCATGCATCTAACATCCCTAAGGCTAAGGGGCGTATGCAACATATATATGACCATTCCAGCCAGAGAGTTACCAAATTAAACAAACAATGATCAGAAGACAAACGCTTAAACAGTACAAGAGGCGTTGCAAGAAAGCAATGTATTGGATGGAAATCGAATTTGTTCCAAGTCCACTGCCAAATAAAAATGACAAGTCACAAAATTTCCCGCCTTTGTGTCAATGTTCTCCAAGTTATTTCAGCGAGGTAGCTTCTTCCCATGTGATGAGAAATGAAAAAATGTACACTCTATATCTCCTGAAAAATTCAGCAAGTATTCATGCTAATCAGAAGCTTTCTAAACTAAACACCAAGTCATTCAATGAACTATGAAACTCATCCTTGATGAGAGAACTTCTAAACCTAAAAGCTGTTATTATACACAAGCAGCAACCAATAGAACTATCACCTGGATTCGGAAAAGTTTCTGGATGGGATTGGCTGAATTAAGCAGCCGCAGCCATTGGTACAGATCTGTAGCATGCTCTCTTTGCTGCACGAACAATGTCTTCAACCTGCAAAACCCATAAACCAAGAAAAAAAAATTAGTGCACAATCATAGTTAGTATTTATCCCCATAGTTGTCAAAACATGAATTATATCGTAAATCGATTTTTTATTTTTCTATATCACGTATCGTATTGTGTATCGTAAGATATATAAATACCTTCAAAAAATTATAGATATACATATATAAAAGTTGTATTTATTATAAATTCAAAATATATTCAACCAATTTAGTCACTACTTATGTAATAATATTTGTCGGACCGTGAGCTGTGCTATTCCACCTCAAAACCAATTGGTGATGAGGAAGCCACTCAAATCTTTTATGGCATTCAACATCACGCCACGCGCGCCTGTTTTTAGAGTGGTTGTAGGGAGTCAAATTGTGGTCCTCCCAACAATCCCTCCCTCACAATGACACTCCCGTGACTTGAACTCATAACCTTAGATTTGATACCATTTGTCGGACTATGAGCTATGCCATTCCACCTCAAAACCAATTGGTGACGAGGAAGACACACTCAAATTTTTTGTCATTCGACATCACGCCACGCGGGCCTGTCTTTAGAGTGGTTGTAGGGAGTCAAATTGTGGTCCCCCAACAATATTTAACAAAGTTAACTAAATAAATCAAATTAATATATGTTTATAACATACTAAATCAAATAGATTAAACTAATAAGTGGGATTACATGATAATTTCTTTTCAACATATTGCCTAATCAACTTCATCTAAGTCTATGTTATCATCATGTTCATCATCTAGCAAAATTATTTCCTCATTGACATTTTCTTCATCATCATCAACATTTACTATCTCTTTTCTTATTCTTTTATACTAATAATTTTTTCTTTATATTTCTTCTTGGCATTCTAGCTTCTTAGACTTATATCAATAATAACAAAATAAAAATAATTATATTTTCATTAATAAATTTCATGGCATATGATGCAGGAAACCAAGATTTTATGTTTTAATTTGCAATTAATATTGTTTTTGAATTTGGTTATTAATGTTGAGGGCTTTTAGGGATTTAAATTAGATGTTTTCCATATTGGTGTAATCTCCTAAACCCTATTTAACTAGTACTCCTATAATGGTGAAAGACAGATGAATTTGAATAAGATTAATTAATGAGTTGAGAAATGTGTCCTCTCCTCCCTTGTTTTCTCTGTTTGGTGGTGATGCCAAACGCCCATAGGTGATGATGCCTAAGGTTTGCAGGTAGATTCTAGGTGGTGAAGCCTAGGGTTTGTTCTTATGTTACTTTTGTTACTCTTTTATCTCCTATTTCCTATTTGTGCTGCATCAACTTGGTATCAGAGCATAAACTCGATCCAATTTCTACACAACCAAGAGAACCTTGTCTCGCCAGCACCCATCAAAAAAACCACCAGAAAATTTCATACCACAAACCATCAATCAAAGCCAAAACTTCCGACACCCCTAATCACCAGATCCACCACAACTGACCCAAAAGAAACCACCTTTCAGAACCAAGCCCAACCCACATACTCTGACCACCGCCAAAACTGACCACCATCGAAATACCCATCAAGTCAGTGGCCGAGATGTACTACAGCCCGACATTACTCCCCAGCTGCGCCTCCGAGGACGATTCAAACCCAGCACGGCCTTGCACCACCGCTAGCCATCGTACCTCCTGCATCGATTAAAGACCTTCCCCACAGTGACCCACAGTCCGATGAGCTCTGTTTCTCATCGTGCGAATGTTTTGATCCCCTTTTGTGTTGGTTTTAGATTTTGAGTTTCAGTTATGTACTTCTGCTATTTGTATTTTCACTTCATTTAAAAAAAGAAAAAAAAAAAAAAAAATCATGAGCAGTGTTGTGCCAGCCCATCCAAGTACTTAGGCTCTTATGTTATTTGCCCCACAGCCCACAGATGTGAAACTCCTGTTTTCACTTAGCAGCCCATGCACCAGCAGCAAGGCTGGCAGCCTACTTGTGCGCTTCAGCCAGCTTGCAGCCCAGGTCAGCAAATCCAAGTTTTCTTACAATTTTGGTTGAATATTATACTAGAGCACAATGGTGATTTTAGAGGCACCTAGTTTTGATAGTCGACAAGACCCATGGTTCTTCACTGAGTGGTTATATGAGATAGATGAGTTTTTTGAACAAATAGGTTTGTCATATGTGAGAAGGGCTAGGTTTGCCAAAATGAAATTGATAAGTAGAGCTAGGGACCATTGGCAAGATGTTGAAGACCTTCGCATTAGAAAGGGTAAGCCTCCCATAGCTGATTGGGAAGAAATGAAGGAAAACTCATTGAGAGATATATTCCCCCATCGGGCCATCCTATAAGCCAAGGAGAGAGAGATATGTTTCCCCATCCTATGAGCAAAGGATAGAGAAATACGTTCCTCCATCCTATGAGAAAAAGAGAGAAATATGTACCCCCACCTTATCAAAAAAAGAGAAATACAGGATAACCATGTATCACAATTTGAAGATGAGATGAATGTTCAATCTCAATCAATGGGATAGACCTGCACCTGGCCATGTATCTCAATTTGAAGATGAGATGAATGTTCAAACAATTTCTAGTCCTAAGCCTAATGTGACTTTTTGTTCAAAATCCGGTCCTAAGCCCAAGGTGAATTTTGTTCAAAATCCAGTCCTAAGCCCAAGGTGAACTTTGGTTCAAATTCTAGTCCTAAGTTCACTCCAATGCTATCTTCCATTGAAGTAGAACACAAATTCATAGAAGTATAACACAAATATACTGTAGTAGAACACAAACTTGAGAATCTCATGAAACTAGTTCAAGATTACTTTGCAATGCTCAAGAAACCTGAAGTTGGGTTTGATAATTTACATGCTCACCACAAGCCCTTAGTGTCAACGGAGGTTGCCTCACCTATACAACAAGAAGAACCTACTAAGGAAGGAGCCTAAACAACAAGGTGAAATATCTGAACCATGTGTAGCAGATTGAATTCAACCTATTGAAGTGTCAGATACATTGCCCATTGTTGAAAAGGATGATTCCATTATCCTTAATGAAGAGAAGGTTCCACAAGGAAATGTAACATTAGAGGGTGCACATGATGTGGAAGTTGATGAATTTTCTTTTGATCAACCTTTCATGGTGCATGACGACAAACAGTTTGCTAAAGTAGAAAAAGCGGATACCTTGGTGCTTCCTATGGTTCAAGATAATATTTTGATTCCACACATTGATTCTGTCA
The DNA here is from genome assembly GCF_001633185.2 of Quercus lobata. Classification (NCBI taxonomy): domain Eukaryota; kingdom Viridiplantae; phylum Streptophyta; class Magnoliopsida; order Fagales; family Fagaceae; genus Quercus; species Quercus lobata. The sequence continues at coordinate 50,662,421 of NC_044906.1, forward strand.
TCCCAGGAAAGTTTACTGATGTGATGGAATGCAAAGCTTCGTTATTCTTGTGCTTCCAAAAGTGATTATTGTACAGAGGCAAGTACTACATACTGGAGTTCTAATCCTACTTCACTTTACAACTCGAGGTCGAGTTTTCTCCAACCAGAGGAGTATGTTGCAGGAAACCAAGATTTTATGTTTTAATTTGCAATTAATATTGTTTTTGAATTTGAATTTTGAATTTGGTTATTAATGTTAAGGGTTTTTATGGATTTAAATTAGACGTTTTCCATATTGGTGTAATCTCCTAAACCCTATTTAACTAGTACTCTTGTAGTGGTGAAAGACAGATGAATTTGAATAAGGTTAATTATTATGAGTTGAGAAATGTCTCCTCTCCTCCCTTGTTTTCTTTATCTGGCGGTGATGCCAAACACCCTTAGGTGGTGATGCCTAAGGTTCGCAGGCAGATTCTAGGTGGTGAACCCTAGGGTTTGTTCTGTTGTCACTTTTGTTCCTCTTTTATCTCCTATTTCCTATTTGTGCTGTATCAACATAGAAAATAAATTTGCATATATGAAAGTGAAGTTTCAAGTATATAGTACAAATTTTGTAGGAGAAATAGAAGGGAAAAAAAACTCATGGACATGTTATTTTATTGGACTCAATAAGTATCCCAATAATTTTGTATTGAAAAAAAGTATAACAAGTTGTTTAAATCAAATAAAAAAACAAATTATAAATTATAAAAAAATAAAAAAAATAATAAAATAATAATAATAATAATAATAAAAAACTCATTTTAAACCCACATGTATTACATATGATTCAATGATACGATACGATCCATACGATACGCACCTATGTATCAGATAATTCATAAGCACTTACAATACGCCCTGACGATACAAAACTTTTTGTACACAATATGATACATATCGTGTATTGTACAATACTGACAACTATGCTTATGCCCACAAACCAATAAAACTGTGAACATTTAAACTTAAAACACTATCAAAATTCAAAGGCATAAAATCTCATATCTCACAAATCCAGCATCCTCAGCTATTGCATCTATCAGTCTTACTAAAAATTGTGTTATTAGTAGTATGGACCTTAAGCCCATAACCACCCATCGTATTGCACTAATGACTCATAATAGATATCAAGCTTAAAGAATCAGAATATAACTGACCTGTGGGACAGCCAATCTCTCAAGATTAGCTGCATAAGGCATAGGAACATCAGCCCCACTAATTCTCTCAACTGGAGCATCAAGATAACCGAAGCTTTCCTCAACTACAGATGTGCTGTTTAAAGGAAGAAGCACAATGTAAGATTGATGGTTTCCAGAAAAACCACCCAGAGTAGATATATCAGTGGAAAGAGATAAACCAGATTTCAGCTCCAACACCATGCTGGGGAAAACCTTCTTCGACTGTAATGAGTCTGTTGGTTTTCCTGACAGAAGCATTGATTGTGGATCTATCTAATGGCCGGATTGTGCGCAAGTTTATAACCTAAAGTGATAGGAATAGTTATAAATATGTCCATAACTAAAATAGAACTAGTTGTAAGAATATTGTGGTCATTCTTTACCTCAGCACTGATTCCTTCCTTTGCAAGAATTTCAGCTGCCTGAACATAAATCAATACAATTATTTGCAGTTGGAGGCACAAATCACAGAGTGAGAGAGAGATGAAATCTAACTACAGCCTCTAGATTATTTTGATACAACTTAGAGGTAATTATAAGAAAAATTACATCCCCTACGTATAGTGCACAAGTCGAACAAAAGAAAGTTCCCACACACAGTTGAGTACTTGCAAATTTGAACAGTTGAGAAAGTTCCCGCAAAATCAACAATTCAGGGAGAGCAGTCCTCAAAAGAGAAGTGGGACATCATAGTACAAAAACTAACACCTTGCAACCAGAATCAACTCCAACTGATCAAGGGATATGCAGAACAATTGCATATCTTGGACAGGAATAGGGACTCTTGACAAAGCAATGATCAATCCAAAGGATGCTAGAACCCAGAACACCCAAGAATTGTTTCTACTATGCATTTGCAACAGTAGAAACCATTACACCAAATGCAAAATTTCACAACTAACTTCACTTCTTTGGGTGTACATTACACATTTCTCTCTCATTTTCTCATCTTACTACTCATTGTACAACTTCCAGGTCAATTTATTTCTCGCAATAGAAAAAATTACATTAAATAATATCAGCTGGGTTGGTATAGCAGACAAACCTTGAGAGCATAGCCCACCATTTTTGAAAAAGCTGTAATAGTCACATCCTTTCCTTCTCTCTCAATCTGAGGACAACAGAAAATTACAAGGTGAACAACAATTATAGTATCAAGGGAACATAGAAGAATAATAGGGGAAAAAAAAGAACAATATTCTTGTAGGTAATGTTTGAAAGTCACCTTAGCTTTCCCTATTGGTAAGCAAAAACTGGAATCAAGAACTTCAGCTGAAACAGGGAATGACTCACCATATCTGAAGCACAAAGTTCCCATCAATATGAACAATGTTTAACAGGACATGGGCAATCCAAATAAATCATAATCACAATCTACTTACAACAACTCATTTTCAAGAAAAACAACAGGATCAGGATCTCTTATGGCAGCTTTTAGCAGGCCACGAGCATCTTCAGATGAGTATGGGGTTAACACTTTCAACCCAGGGCAGGAGGCATACCACGATGCATAACACTGCATATAAAAATACATAGAGCATTGCCAAATGATTGTTTTTCTAATACCGTGAAATGAAAACTGAACATGCTGTGACAGATGGGACAGAACCAGGACCAAATTGGAAGGGCATCACACAGAAGAAGAGCAGGTAACAAAAAAGAATTAGGTACAAAAAGAAAGCCCGAGGAACCATACGTGAGAGTGCTGGGCACCAACACCAGCAGCAGCACCATTAGGCCCTCTGAAAACTATAGGAACAGATATCTGGCCAGAAGACATATAGTTTGATTTTGCAGCAGAATTAATGATGTGATCAATTGCCTGCCAACCAAAGCAAGAACTGATACTCAGTAAAGGGAAAAAAGAAAAAGAAAAAGAATTATAATATTTAGAAGAGACAAACAGGCACAACACTGTAGAAATAATACAAGAAAATCAAAGAATGAACTCTTCAAGTTACCTATAAACTAGAGAATGCACCATAAATAAATGAACCAAAAATTGTGTATAAAGTTATCAGCAATTTTGAATTACCACAGGAAGCAATCCACAATATCCTTCAATTCAACTAACAAATGACTTCTGTGTGTGTGTGTGTGTGTGTGTGTGTGTGTGTGTGTGTGTGAGAGAGAGAGAGAAACAGAGAGCTCAGAAACTACAATATCCTGATATTTTCTTTGGAACAAAAAAGGTCTAAGTGGCTTAAATACGTTGAACTCTACTAGATACTTGAATAGATTAAGATACTATTATAAGGTTTTGGAGGGTAGTTGAAGGATTAAATCAATTGAAACAGCACCATACAACACAAAATCCATATTTAAAACAAACACCTAATAAGCATTCATATCCCATCCAAACTAGACCATTCAGATCAAGATATCAACTATAATTCTGACATCAGAATATCTCTTAGCATAAGGTTTCAGAAAAATGTATACAAATAGGAAACCTCTAACCTGCATAGAAAAGTTAAATGTCATGAACTCAATAACAGGCCGCAGACCATGGTAAGCAGCACCAACTCCAATCCCAGTAAACCCAGCCTGCAAAACGTTTAACACAAAAAATGCAATGAGCCAACTGTTTCCAAAGAATATAAACAAGAATTCTAATCTACTTGACCGACCACAGAAGAAACTAAAGAATCAAAGAATGGTATGAGCAGCTCAATAGATATAACCTCAGTGATTGGTGTATCAAGAACCCTATCAGGACCATACTTGTCCAAAAGCCCTTTGGATATCTACACAAAACAAAGATTAAGACCCAATTTATAGACACGTGTATAAAATCAAATTCTGGCCTTGAAAGGTAATAGAAATCTGCGAAATTCATCTCTTCGATTGATAAAGTCTAACCTTGTATGCACCTTGATATTCACCAACCTGCACTCCCAAAAAATAAGAGGAACATAAGTACAGAAAGAATATCAAGTTTAGGAAGTACTAGTAATTTCTTTCCATTTATCCTCACCTCTTCACCCATCAAAAACACTTTCGGATCAGCAGACATTTCCTCATCAAGCGCAGAATTTAGAGCATCTCTCACCGTCATCTGTACACAATTATCATTTCAAAAGTAAAATTCAGTAAGTTTGTAAAGACTAATCCTTTATCCAAGCAAAAGAGACAGCTTTTCAAATTAGTATGACAACAATCAAGCCTCAGTCCCAGAATTTTGGAAGCTACTCATATTACTACAGCACCAAAAATGAAAGGTTTTCAGGTTCCTAAAGGTCGGGTCTTGGTGCGATGCCAATTTCCTTCCATCCAAAGCAGCATGTCACGAATTCAAGTCCGAGAATCAGCTTCTCCAAAAAATAAAAAATAAAAATGGGTGTAAGACTTCCTATCAATCAACTATCCCAATCCCCGCAAAAATGGGAGCTTTATGTTCTGGCTACAACCCTTTTTTTTTTCTTACAAATTCTTACCTTTTTTTTTTTTACGAGGTCCCCCCATCAAAGAATTTCAATCATATCCCAGCCTCCCAGGAAAATAATTGAGACATACTTAAACATCATACATATATATAATATAAATATAAGCTCAGCACTGGTATAAATAAACAAAAAAACCAAAACACAAACACAAACAAACAAGGAGTACTAAAAGTAGTCTAATAAAGCCAACTGAAAAGCATAGAATTGATACCAAAAAAAATCCACCATTACCTCTTTTCCTGCTGATGAGTAGCTTCTCAATGCCGAAACGGCAGAACGTGTCCTCTGTACAAACCAGCATTACAAGTAAGCAAATCCAAGCTAATTACAAACAAATCAACTATATATATAAACAAAAAAGATTTCATTTTCATTTTTTTTATTTTCACAACAAAAACAAATAAACAGCTAATGATTCGAGAAGTTGTACCAGAAGAGAAGCGCCTCCGGCACCTACTTTTTGCCTTATAATCCCCAACATCTTTGTCTCTAAATATTGCTCTAAAATCAACCAAATCGAAAATCACAAATCAGATCCTAGCAAATCACAGTGCTAGTAGACATTTAACAAAAATAATAATAAAAAAATGAATGAATGAAGGAAAGAAATGAAAAACCTTAAAACTTCAGAAGAAATTTATGGAGAGAGAGATTTTTGGGTTTGAGGAAAAAAAACAAGGACCTTGGAATAAGAATGGTGTGGGATCCGATCTTATTAAGACGTTCGATGTAGAAAAAGAAAATGAAGGCAGCCAGCCAGCCAAACAGGGCTTTTTGTGGGAATTTTTTTTTTTTTTTTTTTTTTAGACCATGTATTTTTTATTTTGATTTTTCTGTTGATCTTTTTGTGGGAAAAAATATATTATATATTATAATAATATAAATAATATATTTTTTGTTTTTGTTTTTGTTGTGAACAGCGATAGGCTTGGTAGGATGTGGTTAGGTTTTGTTGTATTATGATGTGCCGAACAAGTGGCCGGGTGAGGTTTGATTGCAAAAGTGAAACCAAGGGTTCGGATCATTTGGTGTGGGTTGCAGGAGGGTCCTCACCGCTTTGCATGAGAGTGTGAGAGAGAAAGTAATGAACATGCAGCAATTTTTTTTTTTTTTTTTTTTGAGAAAGATGCAATTTTTTATTTAGATATATGAAAAAAAAGTTTGGTTTTAAATATGTTTGAAAATATTTTTCTCCTACTCAACTATGTGTAGATTGAAAAGATTATTTATTTATAATTTTAGTTAAATGAATTTTTTAATAAATTATGACTTATTTAAACTGGCCTCATCACATGCACTTCATGTGTGCGATGAGGCTCTTTTTTTTCTTTCTAGTATCATAATTTTTCTTTCATATTAATTTAGGGTTTATACATTTGTCCATTAATATCACGCATCTACGAACAACTAATACAACCAAAAGTGTTACGAAAGTAGCTCCAAAAAATAAACAAATCCACTTAGGAAGTGTCATTTCAGTGTACATTTTTTTTAACCTCGTCTCATGACACTTCTGGATGTATCAGTAGTTTACAAATGCATGATATTAATGAACAAATGTGTAAATCCCAAATTGATATAAAAGAAAAATTATGACACTAAATCAAAAAATAAAAATAAAAAAGTTTCATCGCACGCACAAAGCGCATATGATGAGGCTAGTATTATTTTAACGTGATAAGATATAAAATTGAAATAGGAGGTAGATATATTGTTAGGTAGGAATGTAAAATAAATAATGTAGTGTTCTGGGATGCAAATTGCATATGTTTTCCAATATAGGGATGGGAATGCTTTCGTGCAAAAATCAATCTCTTTATTCTAATCCACTATGTATTATTCAAAGCAACTTTCATGATGGTGTTTAGTAGCTTACAATCACATAAATTTTTTTTTAATAATACTTAACCAAAAAAAAAAAAAACCTATGTTTTTATTTTATATATATAATTTTTATTTTGAGAATCTAATTTATAAATGGATAAAGCAATTTGAAAATTAATAGAAGAATGGCCCTATTTTTTTGACAATGTTTTAGTGTAAGTTAGAGTTATATTTTTACCGAATTGTTCTTTAGTTTTGTCTCCACTTAAACATAAGGGTCTAAGGACATTTTTTAACCAAAAAAACGAGAATCCTAAACAGGAGAAGCCTCTTAAATAGTAGTATAGAAATATATATATATATATATATATTTTTTTTTTATGAATAGTATAGATATATGTTAGCAGTTTAGCACTCGTATACATGTATCACATAAAATTATAATCAGTATTGACTGAGGGTAGGGATATTTATTTTGATGTGAAGACTATTGAATCGCAAAATATAATATACAAAAAAATTATATGAGTCCTTGATATTCAACTATATAAGTTGTTTCTCATCAAAAAAAAAAACTGCGTAAGTTCTTTTACACACATGAAGGACTTGCAATGTGCATAAATGCATTATTGTCCTAGCACCTATATCCATTTTTCAACCACCCGATCAACCAAAATGAAGAAGAAAGAAGAGGAAGATGTGTGTCTAACCGTCTTTGATAATTTGGTAGAGCAAATCTCAAACCACACTTCTTAATCTAACAAATCAACCTGCAAATAAATTAAAAAGTGAGTTAATAATTATATTGTTTTGACGGCTGGAAAAAAAGAAACCTCAACAATTAACTAAAAATAAATATTTCAAAATCCATTCATTTTCCATGATTCTCCATCACCTAAAAACAGCATAAATCTAAAATTCCAAAAAAAAAACTTTTATAATGCAATTAAAAAAAGTAAAGAAGATATAAAAAAATTGGAAACAAATTTACTTACGCTCCTATAAAAATAGTTTTCCACCTTTTACACATATGAAGGACTTGCTATGTGCATAAGTGCATTATAGTCCTAGCACCTATATCCATTTTTCAACCACCCGATCAACCAAAATGAAGAAGAAAGAAGAGGAAGATGTGTGACTAACTATCTTTGATAATTTGGTAGAGCAAATCTCAAACCACTCTTCTTAATCTAACAAATCAACCTAAATGGAAAGGTTGGGAGAGGTGGTCCGAGGAGGAGTATCTCCTCGGATAAACGAAGCACAGACTAAATGTATATCCTATCATTCAAAGTGACATTCCAGGAAATTCCACTGATAGGGACGTGAATGATGAACGTACAGGAGGGATGGAAGCTCAAAAATATTTAAGGGAAAGTTGCTACCACCGCATTGAATGCTCTGTAGCTAACTCTCTGGCCGCATTAATGAGGCAGTGATCTCTAAACAATATTTTTCAGCCTTACAGCTACCCCTGAAGACTTCAGAAGGGTGCTGATGGTACAAGGATCAACATGAGTGATCTATTGTTCACGTGTAAAGTGAAGATAAGGAAAGGGAGATAGTATAAATTAGAGAGAGGACCCTGAAAGAAAAGGGAGGGAAAGAGAGAGAGAAAGCACTGTAGAAATCAAAAATTGTATTTGTAACATGAGCAATTGATTTATATAAGAACTGACCTTCTCAGATTGTGGTGAGGGCGAATTTATTTAGCAAAATCCTTCCTGCTCTTGCTTGATTGTCTTTTAAATCCATTCTAATTGTTATTCAACTCATTAGGGCTTAGTTTTCTGACCTACTCTCTACAAATTCATTGTATTGGGCTCGTTGGACCAATATCCATTTACACTTTGGGTTTGGGCTCCAAACCGTGTCCTTACATCAACAATTAACTAAAAATAAATATTTCAAATTCCATTCATTTTCCATGATTCTCAGTCACCTAAAAACAGCATAAATCCAAAATTCAAAAAAAAAAAAAAGTATTATAATGCAATTAAAAAAAAGTAAAGAAGATATAAAAAATTGGAAACAAATTTACTTACACTCTGTTTGTTTCGCCGTAAAACCTTCTATAAAAATAGTTTTCACATTTTTCAGTGTTTGATTGCACAAAAAAAACTAATTAATGGAAAACTATCTTTAGTCAATGGAAAACCCTAATAAAAATAAGGCTTATTTTCTATAGGTCGTTTTCCCAAAAAAAAAAAAAGAGGAAAAAAATCTCTCTCTCATACGTCACATCTCCTATAAATATTATCTTATTTTATAGCCTCTATAGCTGCGAGAAATAGAATTTTTTTGGGCACCTTCTCTCTCTCTCTCTCTCTCACAGTAAGCTCTCTCATTTTTTCTCTCCTCATATTCTCACTGTCACTCCCTCAGGTCTCTTCTCTTCCCACAAATTTCTCTTTATCTGTCTCTCTTTTCTCTTTTCTCCTTTCTCCATGTTTCTCATCCCACAATGGAGAATGTCTGAATTGATCGTTGATGCAAAAATTGATAAAGGAATAAATCAAAAGGAAAGTTTAGAAGACAAATAAACATAATGGTTATTGATGGGACTAACTAGTTCAACTTTCCTGGACGATCTCACCAAATATACTTGTCCACCTCGACCATTAATTAGAGCATTCAATACCTCGATCTATCAAACAGTAAGCAGGCAATTGGGGCCTCATCAAAACCCATATTCATGAACCCTGAGGCGTTACAAAAAGCGCACTAAAGCCACAATTAAGGCCTCCAACGGCTAGGAACCATGAAACTGTATATATACACTTTGAACAGAGACAAACTAGGTACATAGACACACCTAAAAGCACTCATAGTTAATCTGATATTCTGTGTTATTCTTTAAAGGCTTCCTTAAACTAACTTTGGCATCGGAGGCGTTATGGTAGACACCACACTGATGACCATCTCGAGGGAGCCATCTCACTATATTTGCAGAGACAAAGATGAGGACTTAACTCCATCTGGACGCATTTACAAAGACTGACAATTTGCACTTCATCAATTTGGCACTGTTTGTGGGAACGACATTTTCATACTTAAGTTTGAAAGCGTAGTTTCCAATTAATTTCTACATTCAAATGGAGTCCAACCAGGATTCTGCAACATTAGCTCTGTAAGTCTAGGCTCTTGCAGCTAGCGTCAAAGAGCTCATCAGACAGAATCAAGAAATGAGGCTACAACTTCAACAGGAGGAGAACCGGTCTAGAGCCAATCAAGAAAATGAGGGATATAGCAATAGAATGAGCGACCGTCGAGGACCAACAACCCCAGATGAACAAAACTCAAATCTTCTCCGGGAGATAAGAAAGGAGATGGACGACCTGAGGAACACCATTAAGGGGAAAATAGACCAAAGCCTAGATAGAATGGTCAGGGCAATAGATTCGCCCTTCACCACGGCAGTCTTGGAATGCCCTGTGCTATCGAAATATCGATTGCCTCAGCTTGAGCCGTTTGACGGACTTAAGGACCCCCAGGACCACCTCAACATCTTCAAGACGACATTAGGCCTTCAACAGCCTCCTGACAAAATACTGTGTCGTTCCTTCCCCACCACTCTCAAAGGAGCTGCAAGTGAGTGGTTCAAAAAGTTACTAACATCGTCCATCGACAGCTTCAAGCAGTTAAGCAACACCTTTTTGCGCCATTTCGTCGAGGGACAACGCCCTAAGAGGCCAACAGACCATTTACTTACCATTAGACAAGGGGAGAAAGAAACCTTGAGGTCGTACGTGAAACGCTTTACTCGGGAAACTCTAGAGGTAGACAAAGCTAACGACGAAGTGCAGTTGACAACCTTTAAAGCGGGGTTGAAGTTCAGAGAGTTCATGGTTTCATTCATGAAGAATCCTCCTAAGACGGTGATAGAGATGCTCTTAAAGGCATAGAAGTACATGAATGCTGAAAATGCGTTAGCCGCCATAAAGGACGTGAAAAAGCCAGGAGATAAGGGAAGGAAGGACGACGATCATAGAGGACGAAAAAGGGAGCGTCCAAATCGTCAGACTAATGATGGGAGTAAAAGGAAAGACGAAAAAAATCCTCGAACGGTAAAATTCACTCCTTTAGTTACGTCTGTTGACAAAATTTTGGTGCAGATTAAGGATGAGCACTACTTCAAATGGCCAAGGCCATTACATTCGTTGCCAAATGTGAGTAACAAAAAGAAGTACTGCCGGTTCCACAAGAATCACGGCCACTACACAGGGGATTGCAGGGACCTAAAGGAGCAAATAGAGGAGCTTATACTAAAAGGGAAACAGTAGAAGTATGTGAAAAAGGGGGAATCTAGCAGATTCAGAGGCGACAATAAAAACCAGCACGAATCTTCACCTAGTGACGAGGATCACACGTCCCAACACCACCAAGTGTGATCGGGGAGATAAAGACGATCACAGGTGGTCCATCCACAGGTGGGTCGTTCAAATCCCTCAAGAGAGCATGCTAGAAGCAGGTGAACAATGTCCATAGAGTGCCCCTATTTAAGCAAAGACGGACAGACCGTGACATGTTTTTCTCAAAAGAGGATGCTAGAGGAGTGAAGCAACCTCATGACAGCCCTCTGGTCATAATGCTCACAATAGAAGGATTCAATACTAGGAGAATCCTTGTGGATAATGGTAGCTCTGCGGACATCATCTACCTCTCCGCTTTTTAGCAGCTGAAGCTAGATCTAGGAAGGCTTTGCCCATTCGACTCCATCCTCGTCAGCTTCAGTGGAGACAAGGTGTATCCCAAGGGCATAGTGACACTGACGGTTACAGTAAGGACGCACTTGAGGCAGCTGACTTGTCGATTGGACTTCTTGGTGGTAGACTATCCTTTATCTTATAATGTGATCATCAGGAGAGCCACACTCAACCGTTGGAAATCAGCCACGTCTACCTACTGCTTGAAGGTAAAGTTTCCAACAAAGAACAGTATGGGCGAGGTAAAAGGAGATCAAGTACTGGTCAGGGAATGCTACCAAACCGTGCTAGCTACCAAAGAAAACCATATATGGATGATCGAGGAGAAGGAAGAAAATAAAGTGGAAGCCCTGGAGACAATGGAGCTGGTTAAAGGAGAAACAGTAAGGATGACTAGAATAGGGACAACATTAAGTCCTGAGATGAGGACGAGACTCGTCCAGTTCTTTAAAAAGAACCTAAACGTCTTCGCATGGAGTCATGAGGACATGCCAGGTATATCCACGAAGGTCATCCAACACAAGTTAAATGTGGACCTCGAGAAAAAGCCCGTCTAGCAGAGACGACGAGTTTTCGCTCTAGAACGGAATCAAGCAATTACAGACGAGGTTAACAAGCTGCTGACAGCAGGTTTTATTCAAGAAGTCTACTACCCAGATTGGCTTGCCAATGTCGTCCTAATGAAGAAAGCAAATAAAAAATGGAAAATGTGTGTAGATTTCATGGACCTGAACAAAGCCTGCCTAAAAGACAGTTTCCCCCGCCAAGGATAGACCAGCTAGTAGATTCCACAGCAGGGCATAAATTACTGACGTTCATGGATGCATTCTCGGGATACAATCAAATAAAGATGGCTGAAGAAGACTAGGAGAAAACTGCTTTCATTACAAGCCAAAGGCTCTATTGCTATAAGGTAATACCCTTCGGACTGAAAAATGCAGGAGCAACCTACCAGAAGTTAGTAAATAAAATGTTTGGCAAGCAGATTGGGAGAAATATAGAGGTATATATGGATGACATGTTCGTCAAGAGTAAAGAAGAGCTTGCTCACCTGGACGACCTCAGAGAAACATTTGCGACACTCAAACAATATCAAATGAAGTTGAATCCCAGTAAATGTGCGTTTGGAGTAGCCTCGAGGAAGTTCTTGGGTTTCATGGTGTCCCAAAGGGAGATAGAGGCAAACCCAGAGAAGGTACGAGCCATACTCGATATGACATCACCAAAAACCATCAAGGAAGTCCAAAAGCTCACAGGAAGGATAGCGGCACTCAATAGGTTCGTCTCTAGAGCGACGGATAAATGTTTACCCTTCTTCAAGACGTTGAAGCAAGCTTTTGCTTGGACTAACGAATGTGAGATAGCTTTTCAAGAACTCAAGCGCTACCTAAGCAATCCACCCCTTCTAAGTCTGTCCAAGGAGGGGGAAAACTTGTATTTGTATCTGGTAGTATCAGCTACAACCATGAGTGTAGCCTTGGTTCGAGAAGAGGACAAAAAACAACTCCCAGTTTACTACATCAGCCAAGCTTTCCAAGGGGTAGAAGCCAAGTACCCAAGGATTGAGAAGATTGTGTTCGCGCTGATAATAGCTTCGCACAAGCTGCGACCTTATTTTCAAGCGAACCCCATCTTGGTAATAACGGACCAACCCATTAAGAAGTCTATAAACAAGCCCGAGGCAATAAGGAGAATGGTTCAATGGGCGATCGAGCTTAGCCAGTTTGACATTAAGTACCGCCCCAGTACAGCCATTAAGGCATAAGCTTTAGTGGACTTCATTGCCAAATTCACTCTTCTAAACGAGGACGGCCCCATCGACGAGACAGAGTGGTGGACGATACAGACCGATGGTTCGTTAGCCCAAAAGAATGGAGGAGTAAGGGTCGTCATCACCACCCCAGACAGAGAAATACTTAAATATGGAGTTCAACTAAAATTTCCAGCCACCAATAATGAAGCCGAGTACGAAGGAATATTGATAGGGTTAAAGGTCAGAAAATCACTAGGAGTTAAAAACTTGCTCCTCCAAAGTGATTCGAAGATGGTAATAGGGCAAATAAAGGAGGAGTATGAAGCAAAGGAGGAAAGAATGCAAAAATACCTCAGGCTGACGAAGCATTTGACATAGGAGTTTGATAGGGTGGAATTCGTGCAAATTCCTAGGAGCTAGAACACAATAGTAGATGAAATCGTAAGGCTAGCATCATTAGAAGAAGGATCAATAAGCATGGGCTCGGAAATGGAAGTCCAGAAGCGCCCTAGCATTGAAGAATTCTCTACATTTGCAATCTAGAGCACAGGTAACTGGATGACCCCGATCATATCATTCCTCCAAGACAGACACCTCCCACAAGACGTCGAGGAGGCCAGGAAGGTCAAAAAGAGAGCAGCCAGATTCACGATCCTAAATGACACCCTGTACAAGAGAGGCTTTTCCATGCCCTACCTGAAATGCGTAGATGAAGAGGAAGCCTAGTATATTTTGGAAGAGATTCATGAAGGGGTTTGCGGAGATAATGCAGGCCCCAGATCCTTGGTAAGTAAAGTTGTCAGAATAGATTACTTCTGGCCTACTATGCAAGTAGACATAAGGGAGCTCGTCAAAAAGTGCGACAAGTGCCAAAGGTTTGGGAATGTCCAACGCCTTCCAGCCGAGAGACTGACGACGATAGCCTCCCCTTGGCTATTCGCACAATGGGGAATCAACATCGTCGGTCTGTTGCCCCAAGGTAAAGGACAGGTAAAGTTCCTACTAGTCGCTATTAATTACTTCACAAAATGGGTTGAAATGGAGGCATTAGCAACTATCACCGAAGTAAGAATCCAGAGCTTCGTATGGAAGAACATAATTTGCAGGTTTGGAATTCCACGAACGATCATATCAGATAATAGGCGGCAGTTTGACAGTCAAAGCTTTAGGGACTTTTGTTCAAGTCTAGGGATCAAGAACCAGTTCTCATCTCTAAGACATCCACAAGCAAACGGACAGACGGAGATGACTAATCGAACACTACTTAAGATTATCAAAGTCAGGTTGGACGACGCTAAGGGGGCTTGGCCAAAAGAATTACCCAATGTCTTGTGGGCTTACAGGACCACAACAAGAACCCCAACAAGAGAAACCCCTTTCAGACTCACTTACGGCATTGAGGTAGTAATCCTAGTCAAAGTGGAAATGAGTAATATTAGACGAGAGATGTTCCACGAGGACATCAATGACGACCAATTAAGAGTCAACCTAGACTGCCTGGACGAAGTCAGAGACAGAGCCTCTAACAAGATAATGAAGTACTAACAGAAGATGGCCGATTACTACAACAAGAAAGTGAATCTCAGATGACTTGACTTAGGAGACCTTGTCCTACGCAAAGTCACCCCGGCAACCAAGGACCCTCCCCAAGGGAAACTCGGCCCAACCTGGGAAGGATCCTACCGGGTCGTCCATTACTCCAGACAAGGTAGTTACCACTTGGAGACCTTAGACAGACAGAGGCTTCCACGACCATGGAACATTGAGCACTTGAAGAAGTACCACCAATAGATGTAATAGATGATTGTATTCATTCTTGAAAATAATAAAAGAACCATTCAGCCAATGTCTTAATGCAAGCGAACCCAGCAACTTAAAAGTCAAAAATAAAATTGGCTAAGTAACAAGATTCTGCCTAAATAGATGTAAGTTACTAACGAAGCCAAAAATGACAAGATCCCTTAAATGGGTGTAAGTCAAACATAAAATTGGTGAAGTAACAAGATTCCACCTAGACGAATATAAGTTACTGATAAAGCCAAAAATGACAAGATCCCTTAAATGGGTGTAAGTCAAATATAAAATTGGCTAAGTAACAAGATTCCGCCTAGACGGATATAAGTTACTGACAAAGCCAAAAATGACAAGTTCCTTTAAATGGGTGTAAGTCAAACATAAAATTGGCTAAGTAACAAGATTCCGCCTAGACGGATGTAAGTTACTGATGAAGCCAAAAATAACAAGTGGGTGTAAGTCAAACATAAAATTGGCTAAGTAAACTCCGCCTAGATGGATGTAAGTTACCAACGAAACGATATTCCTTCAATGAGGGCAAGTGTCAACAAAAATTTTAACCAAGTACCAACAATGCAAGCTACTGACGAAGAAGAAGCATAGCAGACAGAGACAAGAATATCAATAAGCAAGTGCAGAATTACAAACATAAGTAAAAGCCCAAAGACAACAAGCAACCAGAACTGTGCTATCATTATAAGCCCAATAAACATTGGGTAAAGTTGTTCTCAAATTAGAATATTGTTCTCAAAACAGAATTAAAGAGCCCAAAACACACTGGGCCCCTAAAAAAAAAAAAGATAGAGATTACAAAGGAAAAATGACAAGTTCAGGCATTGTTGGCATTGTCACCACCATTAGGAGCACTTTCAAGAGCATCTCCCTCAGGAGCCGAGGACTGGGAGGCTTCGTTAGCGGCCATCTCTTTATCCATCTCTTCCAGATCCAAATTCTCTAGATCCACCCCGGTGGGGTGCTTAACGAAGTACCTTCTTAGGAGTTCAAAACCTTTAAAATATCAACTGAAGAGCACTGTGTTGTACTCTTCAGTTTGCTGGAAAGCCTCAATGGCCTTAGCAGCAATAGTTTTGAGTTTCTCCTTAGCAGCCAAAAGTTGTTCGTCTTTTTCCAGAGTTAGCTGCCGCTCGACTTTAAGGTCGTCACTCAAGGTCTTGGCTATTTCCTTAAAGGTATTGGCCTTGTCCATGGCGACAATTAGGTCTTTCTTCAGCTTGGAGTTTTCCGCCTCCAGAGCCTCCATCCTGGACATCACAGACACGACCTTGGCTTCCTGAGTGACGTACTCCGTTATGATGTAAAGACTCTCCCCCAACACCTGAAAAGAAAATTGGAACCTTCAAGACAATACCAAAAAAAAGGGGGGGGGGGAGAAGAGAAAGAAAGGACTGAAATTGCACAAGTACGTTACCTGAACGAGTCTATGGACATGACGAGCCACCACCTCGTTGGAAGGCACACCTAAGAAAACCTTCAGGTCCTCAACAATGACGACCTCATGTGCCCTTTCCACCGTAAGTTCAGCATCGTCCCAGATACTAGACGCATGAGAATCAACCTTCTCCTTCCCTTTGTTTGTCAAGTATGGCCTCTTGGAGATAGGAGTAGTGAACTCCTCAACCGAAATGGCTGAAGAGACTGTCCTCATTGTCTTAGTACCAGGACAATTAGAGCAATGGGGACAACTGAAGTAACCGGGGGGGGGCCCTTCCCTGTAACGCGCACTGTCCTCTTCTCGAGATTGGACAGTGGCTCGTTCTTCTTCGATCTCATTTTCGCATACATGTCTTGATTAAACTTAGTCGTCATTCCTGCAAGAGGAAAACACCTGTAAAAAAAAAAAGGCAAAAGAATTAACATGGACGAGTCGAACACTTACTCCTTTTTTTCCTAAATCTCAATATTTCACAAGACGAAGGCAAACGGTTCTGGATCAAGGCAATAAAAGGCAAGAGTTCACGGGTCCACCAGATCAGCGAAATCCTCGATTGTCCTCGCATACTCAATGGCCTTCTTAACGCGTTTCTTTTACCTACTTTTAAGCTTGGGCCATTTCTTAACTGCACTAGACAATGGACAAAGGAGTTAGATCCGATAAAATAAACAGGATGAAAATTAAGGGACTAGAAGAAATAGTGACGCACCTAAGTTGGGGGTTCTCCACCGACGGAGCAACCTTGGAAGATCACCCCAAACCTCATTAGAGGGAGTCTCCCAGTCATCCCTGGACACAAAAAAGAACCGGGGCTTCCATCTGAAGGACGAAGGCAGGTCCCGAACAATCCTAGTCTTCCTCTCCCAATGCACCAACTCATAATACCCATGCTCCTTAGACTCCTTTAAATGGTACAAGTGGATGAGCTCGTCCACTTTAATCATGTCTCCGTCCGTAGCAGCCAGCCATATCCCCATATAGCTGACCACTATCCTTCACAAATTGGGCATAAGTTGCCCAGGAGCAATACCAAAATAGCCTAAAAGCTCCATAATAAATGGGTGGACGGGGAACCTAAGTCCACACAGGAAGGCAGCCTCATAGAAGCATACCTCCCCAGGGAAGAAGTGGCAAGCCCGTTCCTCCTTATGGGGTAGACGAACCCTAACCCTATTTGGGAACTGGAATCTATCCTTAAACCTAGAAAGTGTATCGTCGTCCAAACCACACACCTCTTCAAGGGCATGAAAAGCCCTAACCTCTCGAGGGGTAGAGACGGCACTATCCCCCTCCACCTGGTCATCGCTAGAAGACAACTCGAGCTCACTTGATCTAACCTTAGACATTCTCTCCCTCTCACCCACCAAACCTTCAAACCAATTGATCGATTGACTAAGCACAGGAAATAACTCACCCAATACAACACCTAAACCACTACCCTCAAAAAAAAAATTCCCAACCAAGGGGAGAAAAGCATGGGAAGTATCTAAGGAATCCCCCAAACGAGCAAACAAAAAAGAAATCGAGGGGCACAATACCCTAACCTCAGAGCTACTGACCATGAAAACTAAAAAGAAAACAGAGGGAAAGAGATGAATACTAAAAACCTCGAAAACAAAAAACAAACACAAAAAGGAGAGAAAATCAGAAATTTATCATAGTTTATATCTACACCAAAAAGAAAATAGAAGCAAAAAGAAGGAAGAAAGGCATACCTCAAAAGAAAATTGTAGAAAGCTCAACCACGCACCAACTTGGAGAAGAATCACAAAGAAAGGTTGGAGAAGAAAAGGCTCAGAGCAATGATTGAGAGTTGGAGAAAGTGAAAGGGAAAATGAAAAGAAGAGAAGTTTTAAAACCAAGGCACAAAAACTGAAATCCAGCAGGAAATTCAAGAGTCACACAATTGGAGTATTAACTCCACTGATCAAAACACGCCACGTGGCCACGATGGATGTGGTGCTGCCACCACGCATTAAATGTGGAGGGAAATCCTAAGAGCCATGTCCAGGTCAGAAAACCTTTCACCTTCTGATGGTCATCATAGCACATCACGACGACTACAGAACCTGGGGGGTAGCTGATGGGACTGACGAGTTCAACTTCCCTGGACGATCTTGCCAAATATACTCATCCACCTTGACGCGACACGGACGAACACAGGAGAGTCATTAATTAGAACATTCAATACCTTGATCAGTTATCAAACAATAGGAAGGTCGTTAGGGCCTCATCAAAACTCATATTCATGAACCCTGAGGCGTTACAAAAAGGGCACTAAAGCCATAATTAAGGCCTCCAACGGCTAGGAACCATGAAGCTGTATATACACTTTGATCAGAGACAAACCAGGTACATAGACACACCTAAAAGCACTCATAGTTACTCTGATATTCTATATTATTCTTTAAAGGCTTCTTTATACTAACTTTGGCATCGGAGGCTTTGTGGCAGGTACCACACCGGTGACCATCTCGAGGGAACCATCTCACTATATTTGCAGAGACACGGATGAGGACTCAGCTCCATCTGAATGCACTTACAAAGACTGACGATTTGTACTTCATCAGTTATATAAGAAATGATACAAAACTTTAGCATAAGGCCTCTAAAGGACTATCAAACAAACACAAAATCATATAAAATAATTTGAAAAATGTAGTAATCCCAAATTATAATGGATGCAAATTATTAAAATTTACAAACTAGCGTTTTTTGTGTGTATTAGAATTTGGTTTTCTATTCTGTTTCAAAAGGAAAATTTTAATTTTTTGAATTGGGTAACTGAGAAAGTGGGAAGCGTGGTTTGACAATAACTGTCATAATTTTATAAGTTTTCTACTAATAAAAACAAATAATTGTATAAGTTTATCTCTTAAAAAGTTTGAATTTGATTTATAACTTGTTGTAAAAGGAAAAAGAAAATTGAATTTAGTAATTGAAAAGGTGGGAAACATGGTTGGCAAATTAAAAGCAGTTTTTTTAGGAGTAAAACATGGAAAGTGATATTTAAATCTAATCAGTTGTAAAAGAAAAAAAAATTGAATTTGGTAATTGAAAAAATGGAAAACGTTGTTGGCATATTAAGCTTTTTTGTATACTTATGTTTTTCTTCTTTAATACAAGTTTCTATCTTTGCTATTAAAAAAAAAAAAAAACATTTTTTTAAAAGTAAAACATGGAAAGTGGAATTCAAATGAGTATTTACATTTAAGTTTAAATTAAATATTTCGAGCTTAAATTACTTTTATACACTAGTTTATTTTTTGTTTAGAGTAGTGCTTAATAAATTTTAGGGGTATTCTAGATATTGTAGGTAGATGATAACTATCTTTTTGAATCCTCTTAATATATAAAGAAGAGATAATACACATAGATAATCTTATAAATTGTCATGTAATGGGTTAGAACTTAGATAATATAACTTCAAACATATTTGGAATTAAACTTTGTCTACTGTGTATATTTACGAAGGTAAATTTTATTAACCTACCCTAAAGTTTGGGCTAATGCCCACAAGTTTCAATAGATTTCAAAATTGACCAACTTGGTCCTAAAAATTGTTAGTCCCTGTTAGTCAATTTTCCTCTCCTCTCTCTCTCTCTCTCTCTCTCTCTCTCTCTCTCTCTCTCTCTCTCTCTCTCTCTCTCTCTCATCCTTCCCACCCACCCACCAATCAAAACTTGGGTTTTGTAAGAAAGGCAGCAAGTAGTGGATCTCCAAATAGAATGTGAGTAGATATGGATCGGGTAGTATGTGGTGTGGAGCTTAGTGGCAGCATTTAGTACTTTAAGAAATCTAAAGGATTTGGGCGACTTGATGCGGTGGTGGCGTTTGTGTAACTCAGCAACATGGTAGGCTTATCATTTGGTGTATTAGGTTTGGTTTTTCGTTGGGTTTTTTTTGGGTTGAGATCTGTTAGTGTGTTGTGTTGGGGAAGGGGTTCTAGCATGGTGGTTCACAATGGTTTTACAAGTTTTATGGGTTTTTTGTGGCTAGAGTTTTGGTGGTGGAAAACACGATGGTTTTTTTTTTCTTAGTTTTGGATCGACCTCAGTGGCTATATTATTCAAACTGAGAGAGAGAGAGAGAGAGATTTGGTGAGAGGAGGGATCAATGGAGAGGATAGAGTCACAGAAAGAAAAGAAAGTAAAGATACAAGTTTAAGAGAGAAGAGGAAAATGACTAACAGGGCTAACGATGTTTAGGATCCAAATTGGGTTTAGAGACCAAGTTGATCAGTTTTGAAATGTCTTGAACGTAATTGGTATTAGCTCAAATCCCATGGTAAGTTAATGAAATTTACCCTATTTACTAGTGTCCTAAATTGGATATGGTAAATGGCATCTGTAACCCATATCCACTCTCTCATGTAAGTGTGAATCTTATAAGTATGAGAATCATTCTTATATGAAATGATGGTTATACAAGTTTTTCCTTAGACTAGGTATCAAAATTCATAATTCAATTCCAACTTTTTTTTTCTTTTTTTTCATAAGTGCAAAATGGTTATTGTAGGTATGATAGGCTTAGTAGTATATATCTATATATGTTGTGCCGAGGGCCTAATCCGAGGACATCTAGTAGTCCGAGGACAGGTAAACGCTGTCATGGAAGTCTGCATTAGTGAATGAAGAAATGGGGTCTAGTCATGAGGGTTTAAGAAGGTGGTCCGAGGAGGAATGCCTCCTCAGCTGAGCAAAGCAGAAGTCAGAAGGTGTGGTCTGCCATCCAGAGCAATGTTCCAGGAGATTCTATTGATAAGGATACACATCATGGAAGTACAGGACAAAGGGGAACTATGAAATATCTAAGAGAAAGCTGCTACTACCGCATTGAATGCTCTGTAGCTAACTCTCTTGCCGCATTAATGTGGAAGTGATACCTGAACAGTAACTTTCAACCCTAAATTACTCCCAGAGACTTCAAGAAGGTGCTGATGGGACAGGGATCAACGCCAAAAATCTGGTCTACACTTGAAGGGTGGAGATGAAAGAAGGAAGACAGTATAAAAGAGAAAGAATACCCTGAGGAGGGGGATCAAGAAATTAGAAGAAAAACACTGTAACAACAGGAACTAGACTTATAATCAAATTCAAAAGAGATATATATAAGAACACATCTCCTCGGATTGTGCCGAGGATGATATTCTTTGGATAAAACCTATTTATCTTTGCTTTCAGGTCATCTAGACCCACCAAAATTGTTGTCCAATTCATTAGAGCCTAGTTATCTGACCCACTCTCTACAAATTCATTGCATTGGACTCTTTGGGCCAAGATCCTTTTGACTCTTGGGCTTAGGAACCAAATTGGGTCCATACAGTTATAAGTGGGGCAAGTGTAACGCGGGTAATAGTTAAGAAAAGTACGTGTGCATTCTCATAGTTTAGGGGAATAAGAATAACAAGGGTAAAGTGTGAATTCTCATGGTTTAAGGAATAAGTATAAAATGAGGTATAGCTTAGGGGTAAGTGTAATTTCCCCTTAGTAACTTAAGTGCGTAATGGGATTAGGTTCGGTCTTTCGGGTACCTAAGGTATAAAACTCAAACCCTAATAAGTTTAAAAATTTAAACCTAAACCCATTAAAAAAATCTAAAATTTGGTTGGGTCGTGTAAAAAAAACCAACTAAAGATATGTTTGTTTAGCTTAGAATTCCTGCTTAGTTTCAATTACAGGCCATGTAAATTTTTTTAAATCATTGTTTTTTCTAGGTAGAGTTGTACTTTTACACAACTTATGTTTTAAACAAAAATAAGCTCATCTAACAACACTCTAAATTTGATGCATTGCCTTCCCTAAATACAATCAATGATTTAGGGATAAAATTAAATAAAATATTATTCGAGAATTAAAAAAAAAAAAAAAATCATCATTAGATTCAGTTAGTTCAACTGAGTCCGCTCCTGATGATAGCTCCTTATCATCAGACCAAGACACTATTCAGTTTTTGGTGTAGGCGAAGATTGAACCTCAGATCTCGTATTTAACCATTAGAGACTTTAACAGTTGAGCTAACTGGAACTCACACAAATCACTCCTATTTAAAAAAGCAAATCATTAAGTGTTATGGCATAATGGTAAAGTGTAATAAAGTAATCATCATAGAGCCTGTGAGTTCAAATTTCTTAATAGGATTTTTTTTTTTTTTAAAGAATTCATTTGTGCAATACTCTTTTCCAAAATAAGTCGTTGTTTGGACACTTGATAGGTAAGAGTTGCAAAAAATTTCGATTGGGTATTTAAAGGTTTGTAAAAAATTTAAATTAGCAATTACAACTATGGATATTTTTTTATTTTTTTTGATGAACCAGTTACAACTATGGATAAATCATGGGAATGGAGTCAAATATATTTAAGAGATATATTTTTAATTTGACTATTTTATTCTTTTTCCTTTTTATTTTATTCCAATTTTTCAAAAAAAAAAAAACCTGAATTGCGTTTTTCAAAAATATAAATTTGAAATAAATCACCATATTTTAGGAAATAGTGAAAAGTGGATACTAATAAGCCAAATATTTTATAGAGATAATAATAATAATAATAATAATAAATAATTTGATTTAGGAAAATTTTCATTTTAACTTAGGGTATAACAAATTAAATTCTATAATTTCAAAAATAAGAAAATAAACCCCAAGATTTAAAAAGTAAAAAACAGTTTAGAATTTCAAAATGAACAAATTTTTAATTGGTTTAAAATAACAAATTAAATCTTGAGATTTAAAATATATATATAGAATTCAAAAATACAACCCATTAAAATAATATAAACAACCCAATATATTAATTTATCTATAACCTCTCTCTCTTCCTCCCTAACCCATGAAAATAAATGAATTAAATAATAGTAGCAACATGCTACATGGGTCTACTACTACTAACATATCAAAATTATTAATTTTACATCTTTGATATAGCATGTATTTTGGTATTTGAAGTGCTAAAAATAGTTGTTTTAGTGATTTTATAACCACAACTCATTTACTAGATTTTTTTCCTAATGGATGCCCTACTTAATGAATTGGCTTACTAGAACCACATTTTAGCGTTTGTCAATTGTTTCACTTTCTTTCTTTTTTATTAAATGTGTGGAGGCATATTTCATAGATTAAAAATGGCAGAGAATTTAGCCAAAAAATTAAAAGAGCGGCTGTGGTTGGCGGTCAAATGGAGGACTGGAGAATATGAGAATTGAGAAGTGACAATCTAGAGCTTGAGAGTCGTCGCAACTCACAAGCCACATAAGTCTTCGTCCTACAGTAGTTGCAAAAGAAAATTGACAAACTTAACAACCTTTGTTAAACTATTATATAATTTATAAATACACAAAATTAGAAAAACAAAGTGACAAAAACTTTAAACGTAGGTACTACCGTACCAGGAAAAAACCTCCAAAAGAAAATGAAAATAAAGAGTAGAGAGAAAAACAAAGAGTGGTGTGCATGAAGTATTACTAAAAGGAAAAAATAAAATAAAATAAAAAAACAAAAAAAAAAAGTTATATATAGGTACCAAATAAAACCTCCAAAGAAAATGAAAATAAAGAGGTAGAGTAGGACAAAAAAAAAAAACAAATTGAGAAGAATAAAAAAAACAAATTAATTTTTTTTTTTAGCTGAACAAATTTAAATATATAGAACCAGGGCCGGCTAAATAGTGGAGCCAAAGATACGGTCGCTTAAGGCCTCAAGCAAAAAAAAAAGGCCCCCAAATTTTAACCAATAGGGTTATTTATAATCAATAAAAAAAATAAAATTTTTTACCAGATGAAAAACAAATAAAAAATAGAGAAAAATGCAATGTTCATAATAATTTTCACAATACTTTTACAACTAATGTTAAGTAGCAGGTTGTTACAGCCTATTATTTATGGCAAAAAAATAATTATAGTGATATTTTCAAATATAAAACAAAAAGCAACTTAAAAACTAGGATTTGTTGTAAAAAATATTGTAAATGTTACATTTAAAAAAAAAAAGAATAATAATAAGAGTTTAGTTAGCAAACTTTTAGTAGTTCTCGTTTAAATCTACCACTACACCACTCTTTTACTTATTACTATCAATTCACCCCATCAACAAGTATGAAAAATTTTGTCAAATTTTTTCTGTTTATAAAATTTCTAAAAAATAAAAAAATTATACATAATTCATGTTAATTAGTGATAATTTTACATCTAAAACAAGATAATCAATTTTCGTCTTAACCCCCCAAATGCATCAAGCCGGCCTGTACAGAACATATATAGAAGTAGGTGTAATGTTATGGTTATGGACACGTGACATCGTGTTGTTTGTGTACACCCACCTACCACCCAAGTAGTGATTGCAATTATTCG
The DNA here is from genome assembly GCF_001633185.2 of Quercus lobata. Lineage (NCBI taxonomy): Eukaryota > Viridiplantae > Streptophyta > Magnoliopsida > Fagales > Fagaceae > Quercus > Quercus lobata. The sequence goes on from NC_044906.1 coordinate 50,686,944, forward strand.
GTGGAGGAAAACTGCCGCTACCTCCCATTTTGTAGGTTCCAGCGTGACATGGATGACTCAATAATTTCACCAAACACTTGGTTTCCCTGTTTGGTATATTTTATGAATGATGCGGTAGAAGTTGGTTTTGACTCTTGAATCAAGCTATTCAAAATTGGGAAAATAATAAGAAATTATATTCAACAATTTTGGGCTTATTTGTTTGTTAGTTTGTAAAACGTGTATTGAAAATTTCTAAAAAAACTGTTTTTTTGAGATAGAAAAAAAAATGTTTTATTATTTTCAAAAAAAGCTCTCGGAAAAATTTCACTCAGAAAACTGATTTTAGAAACAAAAAATTGAGAACTTGTTTGGTAAAAAAAAAAACATTTGAAAATTGTTTTATAACGCTTTACTTGTATATATTATATATAAAAAGTAAAAACACCAAGTTGAGTTTTCTTTATTCTGCAGTTTTGTGCCGTGAACCTTATTAACGCATGATCCACCGTGTTTAATCTTTTTCTTTAGCACTGATATCTAATATATTGAATTTTGACTAAGCATGTGTTTGGTAAAAATTTAAAAGTCAATTTATTTTACTATTTAGCTTATTTTTGTTATTATTTATGTACTCTATTACACTTTTTGATACTATTCATAAGTCTCGTTGTACTATTTCAGTTAATTTTTACATTTATCTACAGTACTTTCAGTAAAAAAATTTCAATTTCAACAAAATAAACAGATTTCAAACAGACCCTAATGATGTGTTTGATGGCAAACATGTGTGTTTGCTAATTGGTTTAGGTCATCTATCTATCTATCCATTGTTGTCATGGTCTGTTCAATAGTCTTCTCCATAGTTGCACTTTGTAATTAAATGCATTGCACAATTTGTAAATGGCAAAGTTCAGAAAGGAAAACCCTCAAACTTACTTTTTCGGTCAAAATGTTGATCCACACTTTGACCATAATACTATTTTGGCTCCAGTGTTGAACTTTGGGCAATTTTAGCTCAATTTTTAAATTCGATTGAGTATAATTATGAGTTTTTATGTTGGGCAAAATTTAAGTACAATACTTAATATTGTTCCTTAGGTTTCCTTTTTAAAATTCTGTCATATGACTTTTTTCTCGTAGGATGGAAATACATTTTTTAGTTAAATAGTCACATGACTGAATTTTAAGAGGAAAACTTAAAAAACAACACATAAAGTATTATACATAAGTTTTGTACATTTATGTTTTTCAAATTTAAACTAATCACATTTTAATAAGATATATAACTGATTAAAATATCAAAAATCATAATTATATCAAGGATTCATATATTACTTTTATTACACTATTGTCTAAAAATTTAATTATTTAAACTAATGTGATTTTTTGACATGTAATTGATTTTAATTAATGAGTAAATTACAAAATTAGTCTCTATCATTTACACTATATTTCAATCTAGTCTCTAACTTTTCAATTGTGTCAATTTGGTCATTAACCTTTTTAGTGTCGTGCTGATTTAGTCCCGATCGTTATCTTTGGATGGAAAAAGCTGATATGTGAAACGGAACAATAAAAAAAATTATTTTCCATGACATAAAAAAAAATACAAATTAAAATCTACACGTGATATTGAGTACCTAAGACCAAGCTATATTTTTCTTTTCTATCATTTTCTAGGGAACCAAAAACACAACAATAATCAAAGAAAATCTCAACTACAACAAGAAACATGGAGATCTTAGCTTCAATTTTACATCACTTTCTTGACAACCAAACACTACAAAAAATAGAGAACTCAAAATATACCAAGAAAATCCACCATTGTCGAATCAAACTTTTTTTCTCAAAACTGCAAAATTTTTAGATCTCCTAAACTCAAAACACAAAACACAAAAGAAAAAAAAAAGATTTTGGAAAGAAACAATAGAGTTTTAACATTGGTTGTAGATTTGCTTTTCTTTGCGGCGAATTTGATGTGGTTGACGCGAAGATAATGTAGAAGAGACTGAGCTGCAAAGGTTGTCCTTGAGATTGATGTTGATTTGCTCTTCAGGTTCATCACGGTGGTTGGGTTTGAAAATGGGGTTTTGGGTTGATTGTAGATCCATGGGTTTGGTCAACGGTGTTTTGTTTTGAGTATTAGAGCAACCACATTAGCTCACCTATAATCTTCTAAAATACAAAAAAAAAGTACCAATTTTACACATTCTAACCCAAAAAACACCCACATCAGTCTTTGTAAAGATGTGTAAATATACACCATGGCCGTGTAAATGAACAGTAACTGTGCATATATGCACGGTTACTGTTCACCATGTAAATGATTTTTTAATTCTTTTTTTCTCTCTCCTCTATCAGACACAACAAACTAGCGCGGCAAAATAAGAAGGAAGAAGAATATAACCACCAAACCCCCAAACCCAGTGCCACCACCAAACACCACAACCTAGCACAGAAAAATATCCCAAAATCAATGGAAAAGCAATTAGAAAATCCAACTCAAAATCAAGACAAGCCCACTGGAAAACCCAACTCAAAATAAATTAAAACTCACCGGGAAACCCAACCCAAAAACAGTCCACACCCATCGAGAAACCCAGCCCAAACCATACTCAACGGAAAACTCACGTGAAATGCCCAACGGAGCCAGATCTGCCGCGTTGATCTACTGCCACTGTTGTCGCCCGATTTGCTGTCATCGGGTCTTCCGCCGGATCTTCCATTGCTGTTGTCGGTTAGGGGTGGAAGGCGAAGGGTTAGTGGTGGAGGAGAGAGGGAGGGCGAAAGCGAAAGGGAGGCCGAATCAGTTGATGGTTGAGGCAGCGGCGACGGCGAGCTGGGAGTGAGTTGGATCGGTGAGTTGAGAGTGAGTGAGGGAAAGAGAAACGGGTGAGTGAGCTGAAAAAGGAAAATAGAATGAGGGAAAGAGAGAATGGGTGAAGGAAAGAGAGAAACGGTTATTAATAAATAATAATAATAATAAATAATATTATTTAATTAGAATAAATTTGTAAAATAGATTAACTGATGTGGGTGTTTTGAAAATGTGATAGTGTAAAATAGAAAAAGTAGGTTTTTAGTGTAAAATAGACGGAAATTTTTAGACGAACTGATGTGGTTGCTCTTAGATGTGTAGTTTTGTAAGTAGATCATGGTGGCTAGAAATTATAATTAATTTTAGATGTGTTTGGCAGCCCAAAAAATAAAAGAAAAAAAATTGCAAGTTGATTTTTTTTGGGTAAAGAGATGGAGATTAAATATTAATAATTGAATAGACCATAAAATTCATAGGGTATAGAATTAGAGCTAGCTTCAAAAACATCGGACTCTAACAATGCCAAAATTGATGGTCTTAAAAGAAGCTATTGGGAAGCTATTGGTGTGCTAAACTTTATAGTCTTTGTTCGAATCCCTTCAACTGAACCAATTGTTGGGGTTTATGCCCTAAAATCTAATTTATTGGCATGTCATAAATAATTAAATTGTTTAATTATATGAGATTATTTATAAATGAACTAATGAAATATTATCATAGTACTTGAGATGCATTGTATGTGATTTAGTCACAGGAGATATAAATCACAAGTTTCTTGTAAACTCAAAATATAGTTCGTAGTCGGTGATGAAATTGAGCGTTTTATCTACGAAGACTATAACACACCAACCAAGATGGTTTGTCTTGATCATAGAAATGGAGACTTCTAGTTGATGTGTTAATGTATCTTAAGAGTTAAGACATATTGAACTGGACCGCTATGAGCTTAATTATTCAATCAACAACTGTCACCTGAATAATTAATCTCACGACTTCTAATTTCATAAACTCTCAATCCTGAGAGGATAATGAACTCAATCATGAAATGTAGGTTACTTTGATATATCAGGAGTGAGATCTAATATTCACGGTCAAAACCTCAATATGTTGGGTAACCACACGTAGTGTTGAGGGAACACATATTCTCAAGATAAAATCCATAATCTCTTTTTATAGAGACACGAAATATCACCTTGAAATAAGTTTAATAGGAACTGATTATTCAAGACGCCCACTTTAGTAAGGAATTACTAAAGCTTATATTTATTGAAATCGGATTTCAATAAATGTAAATAACTAAAAGATTAAACCGGGTATTCAATGATAAAATAGTTGTTTACAAAGTGACAGTTTATTATGACTTTGTTCACTATGAATATTTCATGGAGGGGTCAAATGATATCATTAGAGTCTTGGGATATAATTTATTAATAAGGCCTAGAGTGCAATTATATTTATATATTGGTATTAAATATAATTAATGGTAACTTTAGATTTGTCAAGAGTTGACAAATAAGCTCAAGGCTCATTGGAGTTAGAGTCTTATTTGTTCCCTTTGGTCCCATCTCAAGTCACAAACTAAAACCCAATTGGGCAGGTCCAAAAAGCTAGCCCAATTAGATAATCAATTATGTATAAGTAGAGAAAAATACAGAATTTTCTAAATAAGAAATTGTTTTGGAAATGGAGTGTATGTGAGTATAAGTCACTCTCTTATTTTCCCTTGAACACATACATGTAAACTGATTGAGAGACCACACTTCTTGGGTATCATGTGGAATTGAGATAATGATTAGAGGTATTCTCAAGTCTTGGTTTTGAATTTTACAGCATCAAGGTACATTTTCTATTCTTTGTTCTAGAATTCAAGGTTATATGTTATCTCTCATAAATGAAGTAAATCCATGATTGTTGCTTTTGCTGTGTGTTTTGTATAAGATGCAAAACTAGATTTTCCAACACCAATTACCTCTCGCAAAGGCCTCAATGTCTTCATTATAGACCAAATACTCGAATCAAGCTTTATCTCAACTAGGAAAGTGATGGCAGGAAAAGTGACGAAAGCTTTGTATCTGGAAGCTTTTCATATATAAAAGAAGAAGAAAAGGTTTATTAGTAGATACTAGGGCTGTCCATTGGTCGGGCGGGTCGGGTTTTTGCCCAACCCGCAACCGACTCGTACAAGATCGGGTGGTCATTTTTCAACCCGTAACCGACCCATAGCAGTAACGGGTTCATCGGTTCAGATTGCCAGCGGGTGGTCGTCGATTTTGGGTGAACCTGATTATCACTGGAATCTTTCGAAACGCAGCGAGATCTCGCCAGATCGGGCAAGATCTTGCCAGATCCATCCAAGATCCGGTGAGATCCAGTAGGATTTGGCGAGATTTCTGCCAAATCGTGATGAGAAATCACTGGTTCGGCCAGATTCAATGTTTATTGTGCCAGAAATCGACGGATTTAAGTGAAAAGGTTGCCGGAATCTGGAAAAAAATGGCCTGAATCTGGAAAAAATATGCCGGAATCTGGAAAAAATATGCCGGATTCTGGAAAATTAGCTGGAATCTGGAAAAAAAATTGCCGGATTTTGGAAAAAGTGGTCGGAATCTGGGAAAAATGGTTGGAATCTGGAAAAAATGGCTGGATTTTAATGGATGTCGGGCAGGTTGGGTTTCACGGGTTTTAGAGGAAGAGATCCGACACCCGACCCGCCAGCGTCGGGTTTTTGGAGTCAGGACCCGAGTCCGACCACCGGAGCCATCGGATCGGGTGATTCCGGGTCGGGTCTAGGCGGGTGGGGCGGGTTGGGCGGGTGGGCGGTTTATTTGGACAGCCCTAGTAGATACTGACTAGTGATTAGCAAGAGAGAGAGAGTTAGGGATTTTAGTGAGATGATACTAATGCACATGAGTGCAAATTTTAATTTGGTTTTTTTTTTAATAATTTGACATGGCAGTACAGTTGGCAGTTAATATGGCATGAAAAATAATTTTTTATTATTCTATTTGACACATTAGCTTTTTCCATCCAATGGATAACAGTAAGGACTAAATCGACACAACATTGAAAAGGTTAGGGACCAAATTGATACAATTGAAACGTTAGGGACAAAATTGAAATATAGTGTAAAGGATATGGACTAACTTTGTAATTTACCCTTAATTATTATTAATTTTTTTGAGAAGATACCCTTAATTAATTCATTTAAGAACCTATCAAAATTAGTTAATCAAGATCACATGGATTTAATCCAAGATTGCAAAAATGTGTATTAAAAATTTAATCTTGATGTGGCTTGGTCTTTTGATTGAGTAGTCTGATTGATGCATTCAACATGTTGTCTTAATCGATGCATTTTGGATTTAATTTTACTAGTTGAAGGCCCTTGCATTGCATGTATTTCATACATTTGTAAATTTATAAATATAATAAATAAATATGTTTCAAAGAAGTATTAGAAGTAATATAAAAAATTTTAGTGTAATAAACATTACCTTTTTGCAAAAAAAAAAATTAATTTTTACATACACACACATATATATAATGATTAGAGGAGTTTGGATAAATCTGTGGGGTCCACTGTGTTCAATTTATTTACAACTATGTCATTAAAAATATTTTTTGTATCTTGGAAACATTCTCTCAGCTGTTTTCAAAATCTTGTTTTGAACAGGGAAAATATGAAACAATTTTTTTTTTTTCCTGAAAACTGTATTTAGAGAACATGAGCCAAACAAGCCCTAAAAACATGCTGTCTAAATATTGTATTTAAAACAAAAAGTTGTATTACTTTCAAAAAAAAAAGTTGTATTTAAATCCTCTTACCAAACAGGCCCTAAATATCCCAAAATCTGTGACTTGAATGCTAATTCTCTAATTATCTTTATCAACATCGTGCCAGGAAGTAGGTTGTTGCCACCTTTCATTTTTTGTGATGTTGAGCCTATAGAATATTCATTTAAAATACTGATAAGAATTTATTCAGAGAAAAGTAAAAGGGTCTGGTTCCCCTTCAGTTAAAATTCCTCCCAATCTCTCCCTTTTTTTACACAGGTGAAGAACAAATGGCAAAGAAAAAAAAATGATACTTAAAAATTAACCACATCACAACATAATTTCCTCCCCTCTCTCTTAACCCCTATCAGCAAGCTCCCTTAGAAAAACCACCACTCATACACCAACTGATTTTGCTTTGTGGTGATCTAAAGTCGACGTAGGAGCTCATCATCTTTTTGTTTATGGAGGTGACTTCATTGGATTCGTTAACTATGCAACTATGGGGTTAACAATGAAACCCAAATCTAGAAGTTTCCCAAATTTTTGGATTTAAGTTATGAATCCCAATTCATTTTGTTGCTTAAAATCACAATACCCATGGCTTAAAATTTCTACAAAAGCAACAAAGAAAGAGAGAAAATTTATAAAAATAAAATAAAATAAAATAAAATAAAAAGAATGAAATTTTGAGTTAGGAATTAACTTAAGATTGGTAAAAATCAAATTGGTTAGTTGCAAAAGTTTCAAAGACTTTTGTGGAAACAACAAACAAAGAGAAAAGAGAACACTCAAGATTGTTAAAAACCAAATGGGTTTGTCACAAAAGCTTTAAAGACTTTCTTTTTTGTGCTTAAAATCACAAACCCATGTTTCAAATTTCAATAAAAACAACAAAGAAAGAGCAACATATTAAAGTGGTTGAGATTCTAAGTTTGGGACTTAGAGGGAGAGAGAGCAGGAAATTTTGGTTAAGTGGGTTCGTGATTATGTCATCGGCCATGGTTCCGAGACTCCTGTGGTTCTCTAAAATAAATTTCGATCGATCCTTGCCAATTGCTGCCCAAGGTGTTGGTGTCGGGGCTATGAGTGTTGAAGCCTAAAGGTGTGAAAAAGTCAGGAATTAATTATGTTGTGATATGGTTAATTTTTAAGTGATAGAATTATTTTTTCTTTGCCACATGTTCTTCATCAATATGAAAAAATGGAGAGAATGGGAGGAATTTAAACTGGAGGGGAGCTAGACCCAAAGGGAAAATATATTCACAAAAAACTATCATTTTTTTAATGAAAATTAATAAAAACATGATTATTTGGAAGGGAAACAAAAAGTACTTCTGATAGGCCAAGAATGTATTGACCCCTTGTGATATATTAATTGATTAATTAGCCAAATTTATCCATTAATCAAATTAACATGCAATGTACGTGGCAACATAAACAAATCAATATTTAACTAAGTATGCAACGAAAATTAAATTGACACGGTGATTTGTTTACGAATGGGGAAAACCTACACGGCAAAAACCTCACCAGGTGATTTTAAAGTCACCACTCTCGAGAATCTACTATTATCAAAACAAGAGATTACAAGTAAAGGAATTCCAGTACCTTATACCAACCTACAGTTGAACCCTTACCCCAATACCCAATTGAACTTGTTCTATAGTGACAATCTCTCATTTTCAATGTATGGCTCCTAGTATGTGACTAACTAATAGATGCACGAATCCCAGTACGCGATTTAATCACCAATTTGAGAAAGATGTTGGCTGCAAAGTTCCTTCAATTTATTTAAACGATGAAAATCAAGAAGCTCCTTGGTCACAAAACCCTACGGTGTACAAATATAGCAGCTTCTTCGAGAGAAAGAAAAACTAGGGCAAATTCTATCTTCAGTCACAATTTGCATAAACAAGACTTTGCTCTACACTTGTGCAACTGTGCAACCTTTGACGGTCTCAAAATAATCCTTATATATGTTTAGAATTGTGAGAAAAGAAAGCCTAAATATATACTCACGGATTGGATGAAAATCAATTTTGAAAAACTGAGTTTCATAAACCTCGATATATGCTAGTTGTCGAGCATTTAAAATCTGGCAATTCATTACTTGATTCTTGGACAGACTTGCATGGCTTTAACACTTGAACTTGAAACCTTATTCCTTGAAATATTAAACACATCATAGATCTACCCAATTACAAGTAAAATGCGTTTTGTCAAAGGATTAGCCAATTACATAAAATATTAACATATGTTTCTAATATTGAATCACATATATCCTAACAACTTCTAAGGCAAACATTTTTTCTTCCAAGTAATAAACACAGTTTTTAACTTTTTATCTTATTTTTAAACAAATAACTAGCCATATCTGTTTGGATATAGTCTTTTACAGAAAATTCATTTTTTATTTAATTTATAAAGTTTGTTAAAGTGTAATTGTACATGCAAAAAAAATTATATTTCAAAAAGAGTATTGTTATGTCTGTAACATTTTCACTATAAATTATAGATAGCAAGCTATTAGAGCATTCACATCAAAGGTTTTCAATTTTTTATCTTTTAACAACTCAAAAAACTACTTCGGGTGCGTTTGGATAACAACACAAAAAACTACTTCGGGTGCGTTTGGATACCACTTATTTTACTGAAAACTGAAAACAATGTAGCAAAATAAATTTTAATTGTGTGAATAGTGCCTTGGGACCCATTTTTAATGAAAAAGTTGCTGAAAAAAGAGGTTTGTGGGTCCTCTAAACAGTGCACGAGACCGACTGGTGTGCACTATCCACCACTTATTTTGCTAGTGTGAATAGTGCACTGACAGACAGTAAAAAAAAACGCTTCTCCCAAAAAAAAAAAAAAACGCCAAAATGTTGAACATGGAAGTTTTCATTTGTATCCAAATAGATACTTCATGTGAGTTTGGATAGTGATAGGAGTGGCGTTTTACGCGTCTGCCTTTTTTTGGCTAGGTCCCTACACTGTTCATGGAACCCGCAAGTATAGAATTTAGCAAATTTTTCTTTAAAATTAGATCCTACGACACTATTTACACATTTAAAAATTATTTTGCTACAGTATTTTTAACAATAAATTTTCAGTTTTCAGCAATAAGTGGTATCCAAATAGATTCTTCATCTATTTTAATACCTCACTCTACAATACTCACAACGTCAAAGGTTTTTTTATTTTATTTTTTTACCAAATCATTAAAATATTCATTTTTATTCTTTTTTATTCTCCATTTGCGTCTCTTTTCTCCCAAGCAAAAACAACCAACAAACCCACCACTCATGGCCACCGCCAGCCACCATAACCATACCACCACTGCCACCCACAAGCTACAACCACCTATCCAACTCGGTCATAGATCCACCGAACTAGCCACAGCCACCACCCACTGCACATCCCAAAAAAACCTAAGTCCACCCACTACACAAACCAAAACCCACACACGGCACAAATTGAAACCCACACATGGCACAAATGGAAACACAAGCCACTACACACGGCACAAACTAAAACACAAGCCACAACACACGACACAAACTGAAACCCACCCATCGCACAAACTGAAACCCAAATCAACCAATAACCAAACACAACAAGAAAGAGTGAGATTTTCGGCCATAGCAAATGAAATTTAAAAAAAAAAAAAAACAATAGAAGAAAGGGAAAAAGGAGCAGCAACCATGCGTCATCGATCTCAACCACTAGAATGCCACCGTTGCTGATTTCAATAGCCACCACAAGCTCACAAACTGCCACCACCACAATCTCCCATTTTGCTAAGAGGTTTTGAGTTAGAAGAGGTAGAAGCTTAGGAGAGAGAGAGAGAGAGAGAGAGAGAGAGAGAGAAAAGAAAAATATTTTTTAAGGGAAAGAAGAGAGAGAATAAATAAAATGTTAGTTTCTATTATAAGTTTATAGTTATAGTAAACTGCCAAAAGATGGCAACTTACTATAGCTCCATTTCCTCTTTTTCTTTTTTTAGTATAACATCTTTTTTGTAGTTTGCATTTTAGGCTGCATTTGGTTTAATGTAAATCGAATTTCGAGTGTAAAATGAATGCAGGGGAAAGTGAATTCCCATAAGGAAAATGAAATCCAGGTGTTTGGTTTTGCAATGGAAAATAGTCCAGAAAACGATTTCTGGTGTTTGGTAACATTTTGAAAATGCTATTTTCCTACAAATTTTTCACATTTTCTTAGCCATTTTCTCAGCTTTCAAACGAATTTTATAACAAAAAAATTCAAAATATACACTTAACACAACCAAAAATCAAAATAAAAACATCTTTTATTCACAAACTTGGTGAGAGGAGAAAGAAAGAGAGAGAGAGATTGAGGGAAAGAGAGATAGATCAAGAAAGAGAGGATTGGAGTGGATGGAGGTGGCGGCGGCTAGATCGGGTGGGTTTGGGGGTGGAGTGGAGTGGGCTGGTGGTCAGTGGCGGCCAATGGGGGTTTGAGAAATGGGTTTGCGGAATGGGTTCATCGAAGTGGTGGGTTCGTTGGAGTGGGTTTGAGCAATGGGTTTTCTGGGTTTCAGGGATGGGTGTGGTGGGATGCAACCAAATCGGGTTGAGTTTGAATAAGAAAAAATGGAGGGGACGACGAAGCTGGAGGGGACTTCAGACAACGCCTTGTGGTTTGGGCATTGCTAGACGAAGATGGAGGGGACTTCCGATGAGGGTGGGTTTGAACAGATGGGTTTACGCAAGCAACAAAAAGGAAGGAAGAGGAACAAAGCACTCACCGTCACATGGAGGGGACGAGGACGGCGATCTGACCGGCAAGAATGAGCTTCAGGTGGTGTGTGCTTGAGCTCTGTCTCAGTCTCTCTCTTTTGGGTGTGTTTTTCGGAAAATGGTTGAAGGTAAAATCAAAGCGTAAACGATTTTACGCTTTTGGTGGGTTATTTTATGGTCAACGAGTTGCTGATTTTCCGTGGGTGCCCAAACACACACAAGGGTGTAAAATAGTTTCCTGAAATTGAAATCATGTGAGACAAACGCAGCCCCTAAAATAGCATTTTAGCAATTATACCTTATTTGTTGTGTGTGCTTTAGAGCATTCGCATCAGGTTTCTTCAAATTATTCTATTTTACCATCTCAAAACCTACTTTATCATTTATACCATACCATTTTACATCACTCTCAACATCCCAACTTTTATTTTCCTATTCTACTCATTAAAATAATATATCTACCCAATAAAATATATTTTTTCTTTTTTTGTTTTTTCCCAATTTTCTCCTCCCCACGCGTATACATCTTCTAGACTCCTCCACACGCGCCTCCACTGCTCACAAGCTCCTTCAACCTCTAGCACCTTGCCTCCACTACCCAGTCACCACCACCGTGCCTCCACCATGCCCACCACTGCCCACCAAAATCCCACTAGAACAAAAACCCATATTAAAAAAAAAAAAAAAAAAAACCTAGACACTGCTGCCGTTAGATCAACCTTCCCTCCATCGTTGATCAACCCATCATCGGCGAGAATCACAAAAAAAAAAAAAAAAAAAAAAAAATCAACCCCGGTCAAAACCCAGATATCGCCACCGCTGGATCAACATTTCCTTCATCATTGATCAACCCATCATCGATGAGAATCACAGCAACACAACCGGAAAAAAAAAAAAAATCAAATCAACCCCGATCAAAACCCAGACACCGCCGTTGCTAGATCAACTTCGCCACTACCACCGCTAGATCAACGTTTCCTCCATCGTTGATCAACCCATCATCGGCAAAGAATCACAACATCACAACATATAAAAAAAAAAAAAAAAAAAAAAAAAAAAAAAAAAAAAAAAAAACCCAGATCAAAACCCAGACACTACCGTCGCTAGATCAACATCGCCACTACCGCCGCTAGATCAACTTTTCCTCCATCGTTGATCAACCCATCATCGGCAAGAATCACAGCATCACAACATGAAAAAAAAAGAAAAAAAAAACCCAGATCAAAACCCAGACACTGCCGCCGTTAGATCAACACTGCCACCATCACTGCTAGATCAACCTTCCCTCCATCGTTGATTAACCCATCATCGGCGAGAATCACAACATCGCAACAGGGGAAAAAAAAAAAAAAAAAAAAAAAAAAAACCAGATCAACCCCGATCAAAACCCAGACATCGCCGCCGCTAGATCAACATTTCCTTCATCATTGATCAACCCAGATCAACCCATCATCGGTGAGAATCACAGCAACACAACAGGGAAAAAAAAATTCAGATCAACCCCGATCAAAACCCAAACACCGCCACTGCTAGATCAACATCGCCACTACCGCGGCTAGATCAACGTTTCCTCCATCGTTGATCAACCCATCATCGGCAAGGATCACAGCATCACAACATGAAAAAAGAAAAAAGAAAAAAAGAAAAAAGAAAGAAAAAAGAAAGGCCCAAATCAATGTTTCCTCCACTGTGATGTGTGATGTTGATGTTGGGAGGAAGATGGTGTTTGGGTTTGAAGAGAGGAGAGTGCAGATGAGAAAGAGAGAAGGAAGAGAGAGAAGAAAACAGAAATAATGAGAGAGAGGAGAGAGAAATATTGGGGAAAAGGAGAAGAAAATATTAGTTTTTTTTTTTACAATACTGCTATAGTGCAATTCTACCTTTAGAATTGCACAGTAGCAGTATTGCAAAAAAATTTGCAATACTTGGGTTTTACAATCCTAGATGCTAAGTACTTTGGGGTTTGAAATGCCAAATTCTCTTTACATTTGGTATTTGCAATCCCCAGTGTTGATGCTCTTACTAGTTATCATTTGAATTCACCACTAAACTCATTTTTTACTTCCCAATAATAATCTATTATTTAGGATTTATTGTGAAAATATTATAAAAGTATTGTAGACCTAGTATTTGTTTTTTAAAGTCTTATAATTAATTAAAATAAATAAAATTCTCTAATAAAAAATAAAAAGGCTAACAGAAAATTTTTTCTATTTTGATGTCCTTTATATTTTGAAACATGTTCTTTTTGAATTGCAGAATCATGCATAATGCAACAGAATAAAGGCAACCATTATACATTTTCTCCTCAAAAAAAAAAAAAAAAAAAAAGAATAAAGGCAACCATTAAGGTTGGAAATTACAAACTTTTGTGTTGTAACTTTGACGCAATATGTAATAAATTATGAGTAATAAGAGAAAAAATTATGAATTTATGTAAAATTACTCAAGCCGAAAAAGGTAACTTGCTGGAATGCACCTGGCTTTTAATAAGCAAAGTTGCCCATGTCAATTTGAAGACAAAATTAACAGTCGACACAGACTAAGGCCCATTACTTTCTTGCCCGGCCCAACCAGAGGTTTCTCACTGGCATATGAATTCTAATAAGAGGTGTCAATAAATTTTATGAGCTAATTAATTTATGATATTATCAGAGCACATGTGACAGTTTGGCCGAGTGGTCTAAGGCGCCAGATTTAGGCTCTGGTCCGAAAGGGCGTGGGTTCAAATCCCACAGCTGTCAGCAATTTATGTAAAATAGTTTTCACATCAAAGGATGAGCTATCTGCCGGTATGGATTTTGCTAAAACATTTACTGCGAGTTTTTTTGTTTCTTTCTAGGAGAATCAAACATTAGTGCGACTTTTTTATTTTTTGGAGAATCAAACATTAATTAGTGCGACTTAAACTGGGTCAAACAATTATAAAATACCAAACTAAACTGGGTAACAATAAAATAAAAAAGAGACATGAAATCAATACAAAAAGGAAGGCCAAAATTTCAGCAAAAAAAAAAGGAAGGCCAAAATAACGTTTACTAGTTAAGTTTCAAATGAGTGAGTGGTATATTGATCCTTCCATTAGACATACAGGTAAAAAAAAAACAAAAAAAAACCTTAGCGAGCATTGTTGGTTTACTAACTTCCATTAGTTTTTTCCTATGTATTTAACAAAGCAATAATGCTCATTTTTAAAACTTCAAGGATCAACTAATAGTGCTAATTTTTAAAATCTCAAAAACTAATAACACTCATTTGAAACTTCAGATACTAAAAGCATTATTGATTTTTGAAGTTTCAAATAAGTACTATTGATCTTTTTATTAATTGATACATAGGCAAAGAATTTTTCAAGTGACCGTCATGGGTCCCTTAGTCAATTGATCTATAAGTTTCTTTGTTTGTGTTTAATAAAGCAATAGCGCTCATTTTTCAAACTTCAAGGACCAATTAATAGTGCTAATTTTTAAAATTTCTACGACTAATTGCGTTCACTTGAAATTTCAAATATTAAAAGCACCCATTTTTTAAATTTTAGTTATTAAAAGCAGCCAAAATAATTTGAGGTTAACATTTTCATAATAGTGTGGCACGTAAACTTTTGAGACTTTATAATTTTACACATCATTAATTTTAATATTTTTTTTAATTAAAATTATATTATATTTTATATTTAAATCCTCTATTTGCATTTTAACACGTGATATTTTCATTAAATAGTAAAATATGTAGTTTTATAGACAAACACAATCAAAGTAAAACGCCTAAATGCTAGAATATAATTTTTTTTTTTTGAGATATAATATAAAATGTTTTATATATATAAAATGCATATTAATTACTATTGTAATGATCAAATTTTATATTTAGACCAAAATAAAAAATAAAGAGAGAAATGTTATGTCCATAATATTTATACAACAAATTTTAAGTGATAAATTATTACTTATTATTATTGATAGTAAAATTTTTTACTAATGAGTTCAAATTAAAAACAACAACTTAAAAAAAAGAGAGAGAATTATAACAAATTAACTATGGGAGCAAGATGATGGAAATAAGAGAATTTGAGCAATGAAAAGTGAAAACACATTAATTAATTGGTACATATGTATGAAGCCTAACTCAGTACTACAGCAACCAGCTCCCTTCATAAATGTTCATCATCCACTTTCCCTTCATACATGTGTGCGTCTGCAATCAGAGCATGCCATTTTAGACGCACACAGCGTGGCACTATCACTCCTTTAATTTAGATTTGATGGTGCCACGCTAATGTGCGTCTAAAGATCTTGGTCTTACTCGTGCTTCTTTTCCTCTTCCCCTGTCAGCCTCGATCTCTTTCTCTCTCAACTCACACAAATACTAAGGGATCTATCTGATCGTGGAGTGCGGGGATTGCTCTATTTATAACAGGCCTCGTGACTATTAAGAACTTGGAAGCGTTGCAACATATACAGTGAATCATTGGAATGCTGGAAAAAATTCGGTTTATAATAAATCTTGAAAAGAAACAAAACAAAACCTTGGAAATGATAGAAAAAGTTGACCCTTGAGAGTGATGATATAATATGATATGATATGATATGATATACTTTAGCTAGTTACCAACTGGGGCGCATCAAAGGGACACGCGGCTACCTATATGCGGTGAAGGTTAGCTGGTTAGTCACTTAGTCCTATATTCATTCATGTAGGAATCTGACTCTGTTTAGCCAGCTTTTTGCGTTTGGGCGCCAAGTGGCCATTGAATAATAGCTGCTTTACTATGAAGGAACCTGTACAGCTTACAAGTGGAAAAAACAAACAGTATTTTTTTTTGTTTTTTGTTTTTATGGTGATAAGTACCGGCAGATCCGCAGATTGAACAGTAAGTTTAGGTCAAATTAGAATGCGATAGCATTGGATGAATGTAAACGGTGCTAGATATGATCACATGATGAGCGCAGAACAGAAATAATATGGTATAAGTTTAGTTTAGGCTCTTTAAAACACATGAAAGGCCATCTCTTGCCAAATGGCCTTCCATCCAATTGGCCCGTGCATGTCCAAATCCCTATGGTGGAACATGTCGGGGGGATTGAATCCTCTCAAACCTTCACGGATATGGACGGACAACTTTTTTTTTTTTTGCCTCCATTTTGAAAAGGAAAATATAACTTTTAATTTTTTAATTATTTACTCCCTCCGTCTTACTTTGTTTGTCCTTTATTTTATTTTGAGATGTTCCAAAATATTGTCCTGTTTCTAAAAATAAAAGTCATTAATTTACTTATATTCCTATTATACCCCTATTAATTTACTAATTCAATTTTTTGATAAATTTATTTAAGGGTAGTTTAGGAAACTTACACATTTTTAAAAGGTAGACAAGATAATAAATGATGTTCCCTTAAAAAGTTTGACTTTTCAAATAGGACAAACAAAAAATGGACGGAGGGAGTATCTTTTAACTCTTTTCTGGTTTTTTTAAATTTTTAAATTTTCTCCTCAACTTGTATTGCATCAAATGCATCTGTTAGGATTAACCCACTATACCAAAAGTTAGAGTTGATAGTAAGGGCACAATTTTATTTCCTTAAAGGGTGGTCGCCTAACATCAACGGGTTGATTGAGACTTGGCTCACTAGGCATCTGCCCAACAATCCCACCCCTAACATTTGCACATGCGCACCAGGGAGTTGAATATGTGACTTGGCTCTAATATTAATTGTTGGATCAAACACTTACTCACTACACCAAAAGTTATAGTTGATGATAGTGGCCCAACTTAGTCTCCGCCTCTAGCAAGATGTTGACTTTAGCTTACTAGGCCTCCACCCAACAACATCAAGCTAAATCCAACCTCCACTTGACAAGAACTACGAGATACACTATAAGAACAATTACATATTAAATTAACAAATTTATAGATATAATAAATTTCACATATTTTTAACATGACATTTAAGATGAAAAATTGTGATTAGTGCAATATTATTTCAAATGGTACTATCAACATCACTTTTATTACATATCATTTACAATCAATCACATCAATAGTTATGAAAAAATTGTGAAATGTGTTGTCTTTCTACACTTATTGATAAAGTTAAAGATGGGTTAATTTGTTAAATACGTAATGGGCCCAAGTATATTATAAGTTCAATTAGGGTTACTTAAACATATATATATATATATATATATATATATACTCACCTTATGGTACATTATATACACAATTGGTCACAATAAATAAGTACTTGCTTAGTTGTTCTCATGTGGATGTATGTCATCATGTCGAACTATGTCCATTTATATGTTCTCTCTTTTGCTTCCACTTCTCTCTTTAATATTATATATACTATTTCTATTAGATTTTAACATGGTATCATAGTTAGGGTTCATCTTCAATCTTTCCTCGTCCATAATGCCTCCTCCTAACACTAGTTTCATCATTGTTGAAGCATTGTCCTCCTTGGAAATTGACATTTTGTGTCTTCTTTTGAACCTCCCAATATATTGTTTAAAAGAGCTTAGGCCGATCTACATGACATCGCAATAATCCACCTAAAGTGAGCCTCCATGTGCCTTTATGTGCCACCATAAGTTTTGGTGCGTCGATCACATATGTGCTTCCACGCACCACCAGATCTCCCCACATGCCAACAACTTCACTCACAAGCTCCCACGTGACACGCACATAATAGCTTTAGTATACATGCATGCACAAAGTACTCTATGCCTCTTCATGTTGTACCTTGTGTCACATTATCAACCACGTCATGCCTAGGTATGCCAATAATCACGCTAGTAGTTGCATCATGTTAGCATCCTAAGCCATGACATCATTAGTGCCATATCAACAACTAATGTTGTTCTTCATGGTTTAGGTTGACCTGACCTAACCTTACCCGACTTGACCTAGGTCCAATACTTGAATCATACTCGCTAATCAAACCACTTAATGAAACTGTTGACCAAGGTTGATGAGTGTGAGAGTGCCTTTTTCGGGATACTCAGGCCCAAGGATCCCGGGCCTGAATGAAAAGGAAGGATTTGGTGGACCGGGCCTTGACTCACCACAGCTAACGAGCTGTTTAAGAATCAAGTGAATGCAGAGAATACTCCTGACAATATACAGAAAAATGACAAACAAGGATATCGAAGAGTGCCAAAAATTAACAACGTAAGTTCAGAAGGAAAGAAAAACAGGATTAGCAAGACGATAAAAAAAAATAGTGCTGTGGGGATCCTGGGAATTATGAAACAGTATTTCATTAATACATTATCTGTTTGATTACAGAAAGCTCACTAGGACGTGATACAAGGTCCAATCAAGCTCAAAAATTGCAGTCTTGAATGGCTATTTCAGCCTTCAAAACTTGCAAAGTTTGATTCTCGTTGAATCCGAGTATGTGCAATAGTGGCCTTTATAGGATATCGGGAAGCAGTATTTGTTTTTCCCTTAGTATTTTCTTTCTGCACAGATTTTTCTGATAGTTTTTCTTAGAGAATTTCTTCTTTCTTGCGTTTCTTTCTTTTTTTTCTCACTGCTTTCTTCACAACCCATCCCCTCCTTTTATAATGGAGTTTTTGGGCATCCCGGGGAACCGTTGGTTCCCCTGTTTTGTTCTTTTGCAAACAGAGCATGTTCTGTCCCCATCGTCTCGGTAAGTCCCTTTTCCATTTTCTCTCATTCTTTCCTTCTCTTGGTTCTGATTCTTTCGAAAGCTTCTGGTTGCCCATCCTCTTTGGGACGTGCTGAGGTATGCCCTTGTCGGTATCCCCATTTCTGGTGTCTTCCTCTTTTCCCTTTCTTTTCTATTTGGGCGGAATCCTGTTCTGCCATTTTTGAAAGTCGTTTGTTACCATTCTTCTTCCCTGTCCTGGTTCCTCGAGGCCCTTTTTCTGTCTGTGCCATGAGAGGTCGCTCGCATTTTTTGCTTTTATTTCTTGTTTTTTTCTTCTTCTGTCTTCTTTCTATCGATCTGTCCCAGTTTTCCTTTTTATTTGTGCTTAAAGGGATTTGCACTTATTGAGGATCCTTACTTCTTTATACTTTGCCGTGATCTCTTTTTGTGGATGCGTCTTTCTTTTCTGGGCTTCAGGATCCTTTGGGCCTTTCTTTTATTCCCCCATGGGTCTTCCGTATCTATTATTTTGGGCTTAGCCTGAATTTTTCCTTTTGGGCTTGACTTGTTCTTCTGTTTTGGGCTTATTTCATTATGACCCTTTTTAGACCTCAACATTTAGCCCCCCGAGCTCGTGGGTTGCCTGAAGCCCACGCGTGAGTGATTTAGGTTTCTTAAGATTTTCGTGATATCCCCCTTTTCTCAACTTCTACTGGGTTCCCTTTCTTTTTACTTGGGGTCCCGGCCCTTTTCTGCTGCTTTTTGTCACCTCCTTTTCGCGCGTCGCATTCCCTTATAATTATTACTTTTTGCAGCTTCCTCTTCACTCGGGACGTGGCAGTTAGGTATTTGAGGTAAAACCCCTCTACCCACTTTTCTCGTTTCCTGTTACTTCTCATTAATAACTGCTGATTAATCCCTTCTTCAAATTAAATTTCTTGGCAACTGGCGTGTCTTTCCATAAACTGTTTTCCCCAACTGCTATTTACGCCTTTATTGTAGCCGTTTCATCTTATCACTTTGCTTCTCTGAGTCTTTCACTCTTTGTGTTTCTCTTTCTTTTTCTCTTCTTCTCTGTTACTCTGGTCTTCTTCCCTTTCGCACCTTCAGTCTCTTTTCTTCTCATAGTACGTGTTGTTCCGATGGCTTCTTCTTCTTCTCGAAAGAGGAGAGAGCGTACTCCCAGTTCTTCTGAGGGTGAAGGTTCTTCTGGTTCTGCTCAGAGTGATTCTCACGAGGTTACTGAACGTCCGGCCTTCCCTTTACGGGATCCTTGGTATTCTCTCAGTTTATTTTTCCCTCATATATCTCATGGTGAGGCTCCTCCATCCCCTCACGTTTGGATGTTTTCTGGCCAAGCAGGTTTCGCTGGTTCCGCCCAAGTTCCTGATCCTAGAGAGATTTTCGATCTCCAGATCAGACAAGGAATCCGAGAGGCGGTTCCTATTTTCTTTGATTTTGTTCCGGGCAAGATTCAGGGCTGGCCTATATGGGTAGACAAGGAACTGTCTGATGCTGAGTTTGTGGGTCGTTTGGAGCGCGCTGGTATCCTAAAGGCGGTGGCTATTTCCAGAAACCTTGAGGGCTTCAGAGACGCCAAAGGGCTCAGGCATCTGGTACGTCGTTGGTGCCCTTCCCTTCATACTTTTTTCTTTTCTACCGGTGAATTGACGATCACTTTGGAGGATGTGGTTAATAACTTCCTCCTCCCGGTGTTTGGTGAAGAGAACCCCTTTGATATTAACCTTTCTGGTAAGGATCTCGGGGTAGAAGAGAAATTATTTGGTCATTTTGGTGGTCGCGCTGCCTCTCCTGGTGGTAAGCCAGCTAGGATGGGGAGATGGGTGATGACCCTCTCTCATGAGAAAGATAAGGAAGTGAGGTGGGCCGGTTTTCTGGCTTTTTGGCTTAGTAAGTTTTTGTTTAGTGAGTTCCCTGGGTATGGAGTTAAGTCTTCGTTTTTTCCATTAGTAATCAAGTTGGCTCGAGGTACCCAGTATCCTTTGGCCCCTCTTTGGCCCCTCTGTTTTTGGGTCATGTTTACTCTCAATTAGACCAGCTTCATGGAGATGAGGCTGAGGGTGATTCTTGTTATGTGATCACTTCATCTCTTCACTGTGCTATTCTTCAGATTTTCATGTGGGACCGTTCTGCAGCTACTTTGGCTAAGTGCAGGAATTTGAAATTTGTGAAGGACAAGTTCCAAGGATCCCCCGACATAGTGAAGGGTCTTTGTGGCAATTCTACTGATGTCTTTCCCATTATTTTTCGTTGGATTAGCTTGAAAGGTGGTGGCCTCAATCTTGTGGAGTTGTTTGACCAAGCAGGGAGCTTATATTGGAGATCCCCTCGTGAGTTTGGTCCTGGCTTTGCGTGTGATTCTGTGTTGTCTTCTTTTTTATCTTCTACAGGTAATACCTTTGACTTGCGCCGTGGCGATGAGGGCAGTCTGGCTTATCTTGCCTGCATTAGCCCCTCCTGGCTTCTTGTGCCTTCTTCAAGTGGCCCAAAATATACTCATTATTCAACACACCGGGTGCTCCGACAATTTGGTTTTGACCAGGACATTCCTCCAGTTTTTAAGGATGTGGTGCCATCCCTTCCTTCCTTGGATCCTTTCCTGAGGCTGCAGGCCTTTTCTTATTGGTCACGGAGGAGCCCCCAATTTGCAGTGCCTAACTCCCAGAGAGGAGTCTTTGCTTCTAGTGGCTATACCAGTTATTGGAGAAGAGTACAAAAGTCTTTTGTTGATTATGTTGGCACTGGTACAGTTCGGGATGCCCCGAATCCTAGCATCGTTTCTGCTCCGACATCCAATAGACGTTTATCCCTTCCTACTGCTGGGATTGTTTCTGCTGCTGCAAGCAGCAAGACTGGATTTACAGAGTGGCATGCCTCCAGGGGAGGTTGGGTGGCTTATGGACAGGATTTTCCTGAGACCTGGCTGGGTGATAGTCTCATCATTGGTGCTTCCTCTGGGGTGCCCATCAAAAAGGGTGCAACAGAGACAATAAGTGTTGCCACTGCTCCGAGTAAAGGTAAGGATGTCAAGTCGAAGAAAATGAAAGCTGCTGATGTTGGCGAAAGTACAGGGGGTGTGGAGATAGGCTCTGAGGCAAAAAGAAGGAAAACGGGGAAATCTCAAGCACACTTGGCATCTCAGGAAGGCAAAGATGTCAGGGAATCTTTGGTTTCAAGGACCCGGAAGAAGACCAAGGTAGAGTCTTCTTTTCCCCAGGTTCCTGTGACTGCTTCAATCCATGGTTCTTTAGGATCCTCTGGTTTGGTATCCCAGCCTCCTTTAGGACCCTCTGGGCGTACTCGTAGTAAGCAAAAGACTTCCAGAGAATCTGTAGAGAGAGAGAGAAGGGCAAGACTTCTTTCCTTCTTCTCTTTTTTTTTTTTTACCTGTTCACCTTGTTGCACTTATTTCTATTTTACTGACGAGTGGTGATTTCCTTTGTAGTCCAAGCGCAAGTCTGATCACAAGAAGGGTAAGAGCCAATCTTCTGGAGACGACATGGTATATGTGTTCCCCCTTTTCTTTTGTTCTTTCCCTTTTGTTCTGACATTGTGTTGTTAGCATTTCCTGCTGTTGTGTTTTTCTCTCTTTTTTTTTTTTTACTTGACACTGCCTTCTCCGCTTCTTCTTCCTTTAGGTGGAGGTATCCCCTCCTATGACTGACAAGGCTCTGGGGGAGGAAACTATCACAGCTCTTTCTGTTGTTTTTCCTGTTATGGGGGATGAGCCCCCTACTGATGATCCAGCTGAGGAAACCGGGCAACCGATGCAAGGTTCCCAGGATTCTCAGGATCCCAAAGCTTCTAGGATCCCGTCATCTCAAAGTCCCCATCTTGAACGCACTCCTAGTCCTATCAGGACTATGTTTCCTCAATCCTTGTCAAATAAAGGTGCTTTGGGAGACACTCATTTATCCAAACAAACAGGTAAACTTTGTTTCCTTGAAATAGCGTTATATTTTTACTTTCTTTTCCAGTTTTTCTTGAGTTCCTCCTTTTCCTTTTCCTTTTAGGTCAAACCAGTGAGAAATCCGCTCCCAGTTGCCTCTTCTTTAGATGCAAGCTGCTCCCATCGTGTTTCCTTTTCTCCCCCTTTTTTTTTTCTTTTTTATATGGCGAAGCCCCCTGCATCTATCCCTTCCTTTAGCCATTTTGCCACTGGTCCTTCACCTTTTCTTCAACTTGCCTTATGTTCCTTCCCAGAATCTTTGGGGAAGTCAGGAGATCAGGAAGAAGAGGCTCTGCCCCAAGAAGCTGGAACTGGTTTGTTCTTCTTTTTCCCCTTTTTTTTTTTTTAAAGACTAAATCTGTTCTTCCTTTTCTTTTCTTCTTTTTTTTGGATATTGATACAAGCTTTGCAGGTTCTGAGCCTGTTATCCCTGAAGGAATTGTGAGACCTATTCAAGTTGCTGACCTTCATCCAGAGCAAAAGGCTGCAAGTCCTCCTGTCTCTGCAAGTGGTGACACAGATGGGGGATGCCTCGAAAATGGCTGCCTCAGATCTTGATTCAAGGCTTTCCTCTTTCCTGCTCGCTTTGATCTCTTGGAATTCAACAGTCTTCCTGCCAGCCACTTCCATGTTTTTGGGTCTTCTTATGGCAGCTTCCTGCGCTTCTCTGTTCCTGTGGAAGGCCTGCCGCTGCTAGAGAGTCTGCTCAAGAGTCACGGGGATTTCACCAGTGGCTTCAGGGGAGGCGTTTTTCTAGGCAATATTTTGATGGAGTTGCTGTGTGCTGTGCTGATTTCCCTAAGGAATTCCTCTGTAGATTCCTTGTCTGAAGAAAAGCTTCTGGAGTGGAGAGGGGTGGTGCAAGACCTTCTGAAGGCTAAGTTCAATTTGTCTTTTCTGCTGGATCACTTGCGTCTGCTGGATCATATGCTGTTTCAGAGGCAATCATTCAAGAGTATAGACACTGAGATAGCTGCTGCTGAGGAAGCTTTGGCTCATGCTCACAAGGTTTTACAAGACTTGAAGGTCAAGCAGCAGAGGATCCTTTCTACTTTGGCTGTGCCTGTTATTTCTCCGGATGCCTCCCTGTTGGCCGGCCTCATTCCTTAGCTTATTTTTTTAGATTTACATAAACAATTTGGGGTTGTATAAGTTTTCTTTCTTTTTTTAACATTGCTCTACTCTTTGCTTTCTCTTTTTTTTTTGTATTTGAAAACTGCTTCTCATTTCTTAGTATGTGAATCTGCCTTTTTCTTTGGTATATTGCCTTTTCTTCCTTGTGACTCTTTTCTTTCCTGAGTCCTGGACCATGGTTTCCACAGGCTTTACTGCAAATTCTGGTCCAGGTACCTGGTAATCTATTATGCAAGTACTGAACTGGGTACACTAGTATCCTTTCCTATGTATATATTTTTTTTTGAGATACGGTCCCAGTTCATGAACTTTGACAGGTTCCCCTTTTGCCAAGTGCTAGGCTAGGTATCCTAGATACTTTAATTTTATTCTGTGATCCTAGACCTATGCACTTGGAACTGTTTGTGGGATATCTGAAATTATTTGTGAGGTGGATCTTGGGCCATATGTAAAAGGGTATTACATACTCTCCCTTTTTTCTTTTACTCAGGTATCCTTCCTTAAATCTATCCAAATTTGGTCTTTGCAGTATTTAAAGAAAAACTTAAATGTTGAAGAAACAGGAACTTCATTAAAACATGGTCATTTTTAAGGAACAAAGAAAAAGTCTTTTGGTGCAGTATTGACCACAAAGTGTCAATCTATCACATGTTCCTGAACAAAATTATCTTAGACCAGAATTCATGATAAAGGCTGAAAAATAAAAAAGACAAAAAATAAAAAGAACTTAGCAGATAGTGAAGCTGGTGAAAGGACCCTGAGGTACCGGGATCCCCTTGTCCTTATGCATAGTATTGCTTCAGCCATTTCCCGTTTATGGGCTCTGTCAGGACTGTTCCATCTTCTTTGGCAAGGTAATAATACCCACTCTCATGAGCTGCATTGATGATGTAGGGTCCTTCCCATTTTGGGGTGAACTTGGAAGGCCCTGGCAGGTTCCTCCTCACGTGCTCCGCCATCCTTAGTACTAATTGCCCTTTAGTGAACACTCTTGGGCGTACTGCTTGTGCATATGCTCTGGTCATTCTTTGCTGGTATCTCTGGCTCCTTTTCTTGGCCAGCTCTCTTTCTTCTTCTACTCCTTCCAGATCTGCTAGCCTCTTTTCATTGCTTGCGTCCTCACTCTCTCCTTGATTTTCCTCCAGAACTACCCTTGGTGTAGGAATGACTAACTCCACAGGGCTGATGGCTTCTGTTCCATAAACCAGGGAGAATCCTGTGGCTGTCTTTACAGAGCTTCTACATGCCCAAAGCACATCTGCCAGATGGTCACTCCATTTTCCTCCATACTCATGCTTCATTCTTCTTAAGGATTTTCAATATTACCCTATTAGTAGCTTCAGCATGGCCGTTTCCTTGTGGGTAGTATGGGGTAGATCTTCCATGCTTGATGTGGTATGCTTCAATTAATCCCTTCATATCTTTGTTTATGAATGGGGTTCCATTATCGCTGATCAATCTTCTGGGGATCCCGAACCTTGTAATGATGTGGTCTCGAATGAAATTTGCTACAGCTGCTCCAGTAGCTTTTTTCAAAGGGATGGCCTCTACCCATTTTGTAAAGTACTCCGTGGCTGCCAGGATCCATATATAACCATTGGATGGAGGGTTTATAGGCCCTATGAGATCGAGCCCCCAAGTATGAAAAGGCCATGGCGTCATCATATCCTGTAGGACATTTGGGTGAGTGTGAATTGCATCTCCCAGGACTTGGCAAGCATGACATGTTTTGACCAGCTCCTCAGAGTCTCTTTTCATCGTTGGCCAGTAATATCCCAACAATAGTAACTGCTTGTACAGCCTTCTCTTCCCTGGGTGACTTCCACAATCTCCAGAGTGTACCTCTCTGACTACTTCTCTAACTTCCTTTGGTCCCAGGCATCTGAGGGGATTCCCATGGTATCCCTTTTTGAATAAAATGTCATTCTGTAGGAAATACCTGCACGCTAGTTTTTTGAGCTTGTGGGCCAGTTCCCTGTCGGTTGGCAGGATCCCCTGAACCAGGTATCCTATGAAAGGAACCCGCCAATCTTCTGCAATAAACACCGCGTAGCTTTCTTCTTTATCAATTGCCAAACGACATTCCTGGCATTTCCCCTGTATGATTGCTGCTTCCTTGTCCATATCTGGCCAGTAATACCCCATGCGTTGCATCCTTCTGTACAGGCTGACCTTTTCTGCAACTCCACATGCTTGGGCGTGTAATTCTTCTAGTTTCGACTTTCCTTCCTTCTCGGTGATACATCTGGACAGTATTCCTCCTAGCAGTCTTCTATACAATTCTCTTTCTATCTGGGTGTAATCCATTAGTTCTTTGATGTTCCCTCTAGGGCCTACCTCTTTCATCTTTTCTTTGACTTCGTCCCTCCAGTCCCACTGTTTGGATTCTCCGGGGTACATCCCTTGGAGGATCCTTACAATAGAATGTTCCTGCCTCCCTATTTTTATCAGCGTATCCCTCCCATCAAATGGTATTTGGGATCCCAAGGTGGCAAGCGCATCAGCAAACCTGTTTTCACTTCTTTGAGTGTATTCTATACTGAAAGTTTGAAATTCCATCTCCAACCTTTGTGCCCAAGTCCTGTAGGCTGCTAAGCTTTATTCCCGTAATGCAAAGTCACATTTCACTTGGGAGACTACAAGATTGGAATCTCCCAACACTCTCATATGTTTCACTCCTATGATGAGTGCTATAGTCAACCCAGTTAAGTATGCCTCATATTCAGCTGCATTATTAGAGCATGAGAAACCAAGCTTGAAAGACAGGGGCATGATATCCCCATTTTCACAGCTTAGTACAATTCCTACCCCATTTGAAGTTGCTGTAGCCGACCCGTCAAACCTCATGGTCCATTTCTTCCCTGGGATCTCCATCACTGCTACCTCACCAGGGATTTCTTCGCTCAGCGGGCCTTCTTCCTTTCCTGGGAATTGAGCTAGCAAATCTGCTATGGCCTGGCTCTTGACAGCCTTGGGAGTTCTTATACCTATATCATATTGTGAGAGCAACACTAGCCATTGTGCTATCCTTCCTGTGAGAAGGGGCTGGTGCAGGAGTGCTTTTATGGGGTGGGACTTGGTTACCAAGAGGATTTGGTGAGCTGAGAAGTACCTCTTCAACCTTTGGGATGCATAAATGATCACTAGGCAGGCTTTCTCTATTCTGGGGTACCTGGTCTCGGTATCCTTAAGTGTTCTGCTTACATAATATATGGGCTGCTCATTTCCTTGGTCATCTTCTTGTGCCAGCAAAGCTCCTATTGCCTGAGAGTTTGATGCGAAGTATAGCAACAGGGGTCGCCCACGTACTGGTGCCTGGAGGGTGGGCAGATGATTCATAATGCCCTGAATTCTTTGAAAAGCTTCCTGCTGCTCCGTTCCCCAG